>NC_056739.1:502128835-502318835 GCF_019279795.1 Protopterus annectens
TGCCTGATGAGGTGCAGCCATAACTACATCATGGCTCCTTTTTCTCCTATTTCCTTACCCAAACTCCTCCCCAGCATTTATTTTTCCCAAACCTTCCCATTTTTGCCTTCCAAGTGTTAAGGAGATTTAAGACAGACTATTCTTGTTTGCAGACTTTTTGAAAAATGTAACCCAAATTTGAGTGGATTTTACAGGTGGTATCCCAAAGATAAAAGATTAAATTAAAAACAAGTTTCAAGGTAAAGAGCCAGAATTAGGGTAAGACAAAGGGGGTGACTGCCTGGGAATATGCTTTAAGGGGGTTTCATTAGCAAGGGAGGGCATGCCAGTTCTTTATCCCCTAAATCAGTGATATTACAACTGTTTACATTAATGTATTTAGTAGATGAGTGTATCAGTAACTGTAGCAAGGAGGTTACATAAACTCTTCACTACTACTTATTAGTAACAGTAGCATAGAGATTGTGTAACAACTGTTAAATACATTTCAAAGTTCCATGAGTTTATTGTTTTTCCTTTTTGTTTCTCAACTGTGGTAAGTTGAGAGGGTGCCAAGAAACTTGATGGCCTATGTCCCCGTGAAACTGTTCCCCATTTCCAAGCAGTCAATGATGTGGAAAGTCACTTCTAGAGGAACTCTTTCTACAGATGCAATAGAAAAGCCATACCAGGGGAAAAACTTGGAAAATTAATTAATCAAGCCTGTTCCTAGTTCCAAGTAGGGGAAAGGCTATTAAGAGCTGTCTTAGATCTATTAACCCTAAACTAGTGCCTCAAGTTTTCAAAGTTCAAGATATTAGCCCTCAGGCCATTCAACTTCTTGTCCCTCCTCAGCTTGGATTGTCATCCTGTATTTCAAGGATGCCTACCTTCACATTCCCAAGCATTGGGACCACAGATGCTTTCTTATATTTTTGGTAAGAAATGATATAATAATTTTACTTCTTTATCTCATGGTTTGGCTACTGCTCCTAGAGTGCTTGCTTACAGCAAATGCTCATTGCTAAACCCAAGGGATACACACCAGTACTTATCTGACTAACTACATTATTCAAGTGTCTGCACATGACAGGATAGAAGATACCTTGAATTTCACCCTGGATTTGTTTTTAGAATGTAGTATTCTTTATGCAAAGTCAATTTCCATGTCATCTACAGTATTCCTAGGGACACAAATTTACTCAATGCTGAAGTTTCTACCCTGGGACTAGATGGACTTCCTGGCAACCTATTTTTATAGTCATCAATATTAGCCACATAGTACTTGTTATTCCTGGAGCACATGCCACGCAGCATTGTTATAGTTCCTCAGGCAACACTACATATGAGGAATACACAGTGACATCTTGTGGGTGGGGTGGTAGCATCACACAACCATTAGACCACATGATTCTGTTCCCACTATGTGCTAAAAAGGAACTGATGTGTTGGGTCATTCAGATTCAGTTGAAACAAAGGGTGACATTCAAGCAACAACCCAACAATAAGACCCTGGTTTCAGGTGTCTAACACTTAGCTTTGGAGCTAAATCAGGAGACCTTTAAGTTTGTGGCAAGTGGAATAAAAACATGAGGAAAAAGTCCAGTAACATCAAGGAGATTGTGTCAGAAATCTCTGCTATAATCATCTTTAAACTTGTGTAGAAACAAGGGCTACTATATCTCATCACAAGCAATGCTATAGTTAAGTGGTACATAAGTAAATAAGGAAGCACATACTTTTATTACTTGTGTTGGATGGTGATCAAAGCATGTGAGATAGCATTGCACATGGGAATGCAGCTTCAGGCATCACATGTTCCATTCCAACAGAGCATTTTGGTGGACCATCTGAGTAGGTCAAAGTCACATCTCCAATAAATGTCTGCTGGATAGGAATGTTTTTCTTCTGTTATTCCACAAATAGAGTATTCCAGAAATTGACTATTTACTTCTTTAGACAACAGACAGCTGAGGAAAATTCACTCCATTACATCTTGGGGGAAGCCTGGGTAGCAAATCCCTTCACCCCGAACTGGACAGATAATTTCTTTATGCTTCTCCTTGATCCCCAGGGTGATACTGAATTTAAAGGAAGCTGGACCAAATATTATTCTAATAATCTCCTTTACCCTAAGCAGTACTGGTTCTCCTTAGTGCTGTGGAAGTCCTCCATAAGCTTTTAACACGTGGACCTCTTGACTCAGCGCAAGGAGTCCTTGACACACCCTACCCTAACAATGCTCCATCTGGCAACTTAGCTGATCTGGCATTGTTCCCCTTTAGTTACCTTTTCTCAGAGGATGTGCTTAATATCTTGAAGAAAGACACATTTTCAATATGGTGCCAAAGACAAAAAAATCAGAACCCAACTGAAGCCTCAGTGTCTCTGATTTTGCATTGCCTGAAGTGCAGTCCTGGGCTTGGGTATGCCTCTTTGAAGAAACATCTTTCATTGATCTCTGCCTGCATTTCAGTGGATCTACACTTATCATCTAAACTACCATTCAAACACTTCTTAAAGGGGGTATTACATCTTGGGTCTCCTAGAAGAGAGGATGTCCCTTCATTGGACCTTAGTTTGTCCTAGAAAAACTGACCAAGATCTCCTTTGGGCTAAAAGCTGCAAGCTCTCTCAAATTCCTAACCTGGGAGACATCCTCATTGATTGCAATAACCTCAACCTGAAGTACTTCAGAATTATAAGCCTAATACACAAAGAGTATTTTGGTCTTCCATACAGACAGAATCAGTCTCTGCATGAATCCTATCTTCATGGCCAAGGTGGTGACAAAATTTTTCCTAAAACAATGCATTCAGTTATCAGTTTTATTTCTGAATATATGAACTTCAAAAGTTAGCATGTGACCATGCAGCCGAAAGATGTACAACTCCTAACCAAAGAAAAAGGCTCCTGTAGTATCCATGAAGTGAACTGAACCAGTAACTTTTAAAAAGGGGAAGCAATGAATAAAAAAAAATCTAGTTTATTCAAACGTTAACCAAAAAATGTCAAAGTGGTCAAACTCTCTTCATTCTTATATAAAATATTAGGACCTCATCAGAACTGTTTACGAAATAAATGCAGTAGTTTATAAAGGATTAAAAAATATGTGACTATAAGGAAGTAGAAATACTTAAACAGCCAATAGAATGCCATGTTAAACAAAAACATTTCATTTGAAAAACATATTGCATATCTGATATTAAACACAAAAAATGGAAGTAAGTTTTGCAACTTATTAGTTAAAAGTCTGCCTGAATCAATAAAACATAAATTCTATGAATGCAACATTTAAAATGTTAAACAATGAAAATGAAGGTAAAATTAAAAAAAATGCAAATAACATTAATTACGAGGTAATTAGATCTCAGACTGACTGATATTACAGGTAAGTGAAGCATTCAATGTAAGCTGCCACAATAATTCCCTGTATTCAGTATGGGTCTCCCAATGACAATTTCCCCACCCGGCTTGTCCAGGATCACCACTTCAATAATACCAAATTAAAAATGTTTAAAGCTGATGCACTGCAGAGTGTTTATGCAGAGCATTATTAGTGTTTCTGCATTGGATATCATAACACTGTTGATAATTTTTTGTATGGATTTTTGACTTACCTATATAAAATGAGGAGCATCTGGAGCACCTAGTAAATTACACCCAACGTCAAGCACTTTCCTTTTACAAAATACACTCTACTCTAGAAGTGCAGTAATTATTAAAATCTAAATATTCATGTTTTAAAATTTATGAATGCTGTGTGCAGGAACCAAATTTACTAGTACTTCTTCTACTGGGTATGTTACTGTGTGCTGTTTCAAAAATATCCTTTAAGTTCCTGTCCATCTTATGGATAAAACTAGGTTCTTTGGCCAGAATATTGCATCTCTGGTCATCTGTTTTAAAAGTATTCTAGTTATTTCATACCATACCTTTGATATATTTAGAATCACTGCTAAATTTTAACACAAGAGATTTAGTAAAATCCGTGTTGATAGATGTGCTGTATAAATTCATATCAGTAGATGGTAAACTGGGCAACTGTGTCTGGCTAAAGTTGGAACCTAATAAAGGGACATATGTTTTACCTCATTCAGATATGCCCTCCAAACTGAATGTTTTGACTAAGGTATAAGGATAACCCCTTTCTGAAAACATCATGATGATCTTATCAGTTTCAGAGGTAAAATAATCAAAAGTGGAACACATTATTGCCAATCTAACAAGCTGACCCTTATTATATTCTCTTTAAAGAAAAATTGTTGACAACTCTTATAGTGCAAGAAAGTGTTGGAATATGTAGGTTTTCCATAAACAGTGAACTCTAAAACAGTGCCCTTTTTGGAAATGGTACTGTAGATTACAGTGTGTGATACATCTTGAAGCATTCCATCAGTGGGCACATGCATATAAGTACTGAGCACATGCAAGCAAGAGTGCCAATTTGAGTGAGCAGCCAGAGTGAGAGCATGCATGCATGTAGTCAGTCAGTTAGTTAGATAATGTGTTTAAGTGCAATGTTCCTGCTATCCATCCTGGTGTGTTTGTATGCAATAAACTACTTAAATGAACACCCAAGCCTAGTCTTCTTAATATGTACAAGATGAGCGACATGGTGTCAGAATGGGATCCAGAGTACTAGCCATGAGGCAAATGGTTAGAAGTGGAGGAACAGACATGAGTGGATCCTCCCAACTGCTCAAACAACTTGCAAACAGGTCAGAAACAACTTCCAGGTACTAAAACTTGCTTAAATGATTTCTTTCACTACGAATATAAAATGAAGCATTCAGAACTATCAGAACAAATGTCTTATTAAATAAAATGTCAGAAACTGTGACATATTGATAGAAATATTTGAAATAATTGCAAAAATGTTTGAAACAATATCCAAATCACATAAAATGTATAAAAAAGGAAAAAGACCATATTTTTTTCACACTGTGCTACTTTTTTGCATTAACTAAAGCTATTTGCAATATACACAGTGTGCAAAGTGTTGGCAAGTGTGTGCCGTATTACAGTACAGTTATTTTACAAAGTACAGTCATTTCAAAGACTATTTCGCAGAGTACAGTTTTTCAAAGTGCTTATTGTGCCTTTGACTATGATTACAAGTACCTGGTGTGGGTGCATGCTCATTCATAATTACAAGGGTCAATATTGCATCATGTTTACTATAATCTGTGGGTATGGCAGAAGGATTTCATAGACCCACACAACTTGTGTTTGATAACAGTATTGCAGAAAACTAGAGAGTGAGCAGGAATATGATATTTTCATACATGCTGCCTTTTCTGAAACAAATGCATGTACAAAGGCATTTATTTTGCTTAATTTAGCTGGTTCAGAGGCCATTGAAAGAGAGCATTCATTTGTGTATGCACCTGCTGTGTTTGCAGGGGAGGGGGATGATTGCCATATTGTGGTACCTGCTGAAAAGTGGGAAGACCCTGAGTGCATAAAATGTAAATTTAGAGAAATGTGTAACCCCCCCAGATGAATATTATAATGAAAGGGCACTTATTTTACATAAGAGATCAATAGGCTGGTGAAACTTTTGGAGCATATATAACTGACTTGAAAAATAAAGCTAAAACATACAGATTTGGTGATTTAAGAGATCAGTTGATAAAAGACAGGTTTGTGTGTAGCATTAATAATGACACAGTGAGAAAGATTTTGCTTCAAGATAGTGATTTAATATTGAATATGGCCATTGAGATTTGTCAGATATATGAGCTGATAGAAAGGCACACACATATGCTTACAAATGAGAAAGCAAGCTTTTCTGTACCTTCCAAAGCCAATGTAGATAGTATGCAGCACAAGGTTAACAGATACAGGCTTAAGGGCATGGTGGACACAGGCTAGGCTTCAACAAAGCCTCAGACAGCTTCAGGGAAACCCAGAGCTACTTCAGTAAGGCCTAAGGTACATGCAGAAAGGTGCAGGGGTGTCTTAGCAAATCCCATAGCAAATCTCCTAGTCAACTTCCATAATTGTAGTGGAAATCAAGAACCCAAGCGAAAAAAAGTACTTAGCTTTTAGTCAGCAGTGCTATTCTTGCAGTAAATGGAATCATTTCAAAAGGTTTTTTAAATTGAACAAGGCACAGTCTTTTATTAAAAGAGGGGATAGAGAGAGACAAGTTGATCAATTAGAGAGCTGCAACCCTACTTTTTATGTTGATGGTGTGTTTGTGCTTGATGAAACAGTCAATGCTGTAGATTTGTGGGCAAATAATGAGATCTTTTGTACTGTTCATATTAATGGGAGCCCCATGGAGCTCAAAGTAGATAATGGCTCAAAGTGCAATAGTATGTCAGCAGAAATGTTTGCTAGAGTAAAAGCTGCAGAACAACTTGATCTGGCAAACTGTGTGAAGCTTGTTGTTTATGGTGGTGAAGAAATTCAAATCAAATGCTTAGTAGTGCATTCATGTTACTATGCTGGAAACAGCTATGACTTGCATTTTTAAGTAGTTAAGAGACACGTGCATTTATTATTAGGTCTCAGAGACAGTTTAAAAATGGGACTGTTTTCACTTAACAAAGAAATTCACCATGTAAGACTAAATGACAACAGCTCAGATTTCACCTAAACTATTATTTATGAGTATGCTGATATTTTCGCAGAGAAACTAGGCAAACTCCCAGTTGTGCACTCCATGAAGTTATACCCAGAGGTCAGCCCAGTTGTCAGACTAGCACGGAAAGTTCCAGTAGCTATTCAGAACAGAGTCAAGGTCAAGTTAGACAAAATGGTGCAGCTAGGAGTAATATATCTAGTAGAAGAACCAACTGAATGAGTATCCTCCATGGCAGTAGCTCATAAAAAATTCAGATGATATCAGAATATGTATTCATCAAAGACATTTGAGCAAAACATTAAAAAGGCCTCATCATCCAATGTGTTAAGTCAAGGAGGATGCTGCCCTCATGCCAAATGCCACGTTTTTTTCTGTCTTAGATGCAAATAGTTCATTTTGGAAAATTTTGCTTGATCAAAAATCTTCATTGCTAACCACATTCAGTACACCATTTGGGAGATACAGATTTCAGAGAATGCCATTTGGAATAAATTCTGCCAGTAAAGTATTTCAGCGAGCAATGGAACAAAATTATTTTCAGCTATCCGTGTGCTATTATAGTAGATGATATTCTAGTAGGAGGCAATGGTTAAGTCGAACATGACAGAAACCTCAAGAAAGTTCTGGAAAGAGTATGTGAAGTGAATCTTAAGCTGAATACTCAGAAGTACAAATTCAGGCTACGGCTTATGTTGGTCATTTATGTACCAGTTTAGGGTTATGACCAGATCCTTCTAAGCAAACAGCAATTCTTGAGATGCCAGCTGCTGACAGTGTTCAAGCCCTACAACATTTTCTTGGCATGGTCAACTGTCTAGGCATGTTCATTCCAGATTTAAGCCATCTTTCAGCATCGCTAAAAGAGCTGACATGCAAAGATGTAATCTGGCCATGGTCAGAGCAACACCAAAGAGTATTTGATGTCCTGAAATAGAAAATTGCTAGTACACCAACTCTACACTACTATGATTTTCACAAACCAGTTACTCTTTCCTGTGATGCTTCTAAGTTTGGTCTAGGTGCAGTCATTCTTGAAGAGGGTAGACCAGTAGCCTATGCATCGAGAACTCACACCTAAAATGAGATGCAATATGCCCAGAGTGAGAGAGAGCTTTTGGCAATTGTGTTTGCATGTTAAAAGTTTCATGATTATATTCATGGTCGACCTATCCAGATAGAAATTGACCACCAACCTCTAGTCATTATTTTGAGAAAGCCAATGCATACAGCTCCTGTCAGATTGCAACGCATGATGCTCAAATTGCAAAAGTGCAATTTCAATCTTGTTGACATGAACGGCAAACCTCTTTATCTTGCTGATACCGTATCCAGATTGCCCAGAAAATCCACAGAACAGCATAACAATGAGCAACTTGATTTTGAGATAATGAAAGTGAGTAATTTTTCTTCCACATGTTTTGATGAACTCAGAACTCACACAGCTTCAGATCCAATTCTTCAAAAGCTTAACCTCTTTATCGATCAAGGATGGCCTTCACAAAATAATCTTGTTTACCAGTAGAAGTGCAGCAGTATTTTCCTTACAGAGATGAGATTCTGTCAGACAATGATATCATCATGAAAGGTCCAAAAATGATTGTTCCAAAGTCCTTGCAACAAAAATATATTAAGATCTTTCATTGTGGTCACCCAGGAACTGACTCTACCAAAAAAAGAGCAAGGACTCTTATTTTGGCCTTCTATGTCAAAAGATATTGAAAAAGTAATTTTATCTTGTTCAGTATGTAACAGTACAAAGCTACATCAACAAAAGAGCTACTTCATTTAAGCCATATTCCTAAACTACCTTGGTTGATAGTAGCCATAAATATCTTTGAGTGGAATGGTCAACATTATTTGGTGTTAGCAGAGTCTTATTCAAATTGGTCCAAGATTGACCTACTTGCTAACCTAACTTCCAGTACTGTCATTACTAAGTTGAAGAGACATTTTTCTGTCCATGGTAGTCTGGACAAAGTTATTTTTGATAATGTTGCACAGTATATAAGTCAGCAGTTCAAGAGATTTGCATAAGCATGGGACTTTGTTCATATTAAGAGTAGTCCTGAAAACCCTCAGTCAAACTACTTGGCTGAATGTAAGTGTAAAACAGCTGTTAGAAAAATCCAGACGTGACAATACTAATGTTTTTCTCAACTTGTCAAATCTCAGAAACATTCCTTGTGATAAGCATCTTGGTTCACCTGCCCAGAGACTTATGTTGAGACAAACCAGAAACACATTACCAATCAATAGTAATTTGTTGGTTCTATGTGCTAAGAACAATAAGGCAGTAAAAGCCCAACTGTTGAAAAAGCATTTATCCCAAAAGTCTTACTATGATAAAACCCGCAAACCGCTCAGTTAATTGAAAAAAGGGGAGATAGTGAGGATGCAGATGTCAAAAGGTTTTGATCGCATTGGATTTGTAAAGAGGCTTTGTCAAGAGCTGAGGTAGTACATTGTGGAATTACAAGGTGTCCCCGGCTGTGTGCTCCACGAACTCAATGAGGAATTAAACCCACAGCTAGGACAGCTGTTTAATCATAGTCTTACCTCTGAATACGTACCCAGGGAGTGGCGCACTGCAACTGTGGTCCCACTTCACAAAGGCGGTGCCTCCACCGACCCTGGAAATTACCGGCCCATTAGCTTGACAAGCCTTATCTGCAAAGTCATGGAGAGGATCATAATGGACCTCATAAATAAAGACATAGGGAATTTGCAAACTTTGGATCCATCCCAGTTTGGCTTTGTCAAAGGCAGATCATGCCTTCTAAACTTGGTTGACTTTATTGAAACAGTCACCAAAGCCATTGATGAGGGAAAGTCAGTCCATACAGCCTACCTCGATCTGGCGAAGGCCTTCAATACAATACCCCACTCGGGTATCATTGAAAAACTCATCAGCTTAAATGTTAACCCATACATCACAAGATGGGTTGCAAACTGGCTGAGTGACAGAACCCACAGGGTCAGAGTTGCTGGCGCCATGTCCGACTCAAAGCCTGTCACAAGTGGTGTACCACAGGGCTCAGTCCTGGGCCCACTCTTGTTTGGCATCTACTTTTCTGAAGTACAAGCAAACACAGGAGGGTTATGGCTGACAAAGTTTGCAGATGACTGCAAACTGGGTGCCATAGTAGAAAACACATCTGACACAGATATCCTTCAGAAGGGTCTCACAGAAACGGATAACTGGTGCCAGAGCCATGGCCTAAAGTTAAATGCCAAAAATGCATAGTCATACCCTTCAGGAAAACAAGGTTACCCCTAGCTACCAAATAGGTGGCAATCCACTGAGCACAGAAGAAGTTATCAGGGACCTGGGGACCCAGGTTGATAGTAGTCTGTCATTCGACACCCATGTAGCTAAAGTAGTTAGGAAGACCTTCTACATTGCCCACCTTATCATGAAGGGATTCTCATCTAGATCAAGGGAGGTCATAGTCTCCCTATACTCATCACTCATCAGACCAATGATTGAGTACAATGCCCCATTCGAATGTATCTGACCCGACACTTGCAGCAGCTGGAGAGGCCACAAAAGTTCCTCACCAAAAGGATAAAGGGTCTCAAACATCTGTCCTATGCTGCCCGACTGAAAGAACTCCAGCTCTATTCAGTCGCTTACCGCTTGCTCAGAGGTGACCTTTGCCTAACATACAAGGCCATGTCAAACCCAGATTTGATGAATATGCTTCACCTCAAAAATCTAGATCCGTCAGAGCCACAAGGCGGAGACTTAAACCTCGACACGGCTATTAATAGGACGTGCTGGAGGGATAGATTCATCACCCAAAGACTCCCTATGCTGTGGAATAAAATCCCGGTATATGTGAGGCAGAGCACCTCGCTGGCCTTGTTCAAGAGAAATCTTGACCAATGGATGGGAGATCGCAGATATACCCCAGGGATTACCTCAGTGTCACTGCTCGACAGAGGCACAGCAAAATAATGGGTATAGATCCCCATACTAAAGGGGTGGCGTAAGCCACAAAACTATGGGCTAGGCTTGTAAATGCCCTCGGGCAGATAGCCTAGTATGAACCTATGAACCTATGAAGATGAAATCAGAAACATTTGTTACCAATGACTGAACCAGGGTTACAGCACCTTGCCTGTGACAAAGACTCTAGTTCTCAAAGTGACTTGTCCAATGTTCCTGTTCCAAAGGACACTCCATCAACAATCCCTGTTCCTGAGAAAATCCCCAAGAGTCCTCAAGCAGAACACTCCCCAGTGACTGTCCCTGTTGCTAAACACAGTCCTATTACCTTACAAGGTTAGGTCGAATCTGAAAACCTAGTTCCAGATACACAGCAACCTAGACATGACTGTTGTTTTCTTTATTAGTGTCTGTATAATTGCATGCTTATTGAACTCTTATTGTTTATATGACACAGCTCAGCAAAGAGGGAGGATGTAGATCAGAGTGTGTGATATATCTTTAAGAAGCATTCCAGTCAGTGGGCATGTGCATATAAGTACTGAGCTCGTACAAGCTAGAGTGCCATTTTGAATGAGCAAACAGAGAGAGAGCATGCATGTATGTAGTCAGTCAGTTAGTTAGATAGTTCATTTAAGTTCAATGTTCCTGCCATCCATCCTGATGTGTTTGTATGCAATAAACTACTTAAGCGAAATCCAAGCCTCATTGTCTTCTTAATATGTACCAGATGAGTCACAGTTACATCTAAATAATTAACCTTATCCCTAATGCATGTGTATGCGAACCTAAGAAAGTGAGTGATCTTACTGATGTAATCAAGAAAATAGAGTATGTCAGCCTCTGGTGCTGTCCAGTTGATGAATATATCAACCAAATAACATAAATAAAAAGACAAAAAATGAGAACAGTCCACAAGATAAATACGTATACAGCACACCCTCCTGTCTCAAGATGAAAAATGCACCAGCACGACACCAGAAATTAAAAGCTCAAACTTTAATCCAGTTGAAGAAACACACACTTCAGTAGTAGCAAACCATAAAAAACACAACGGTTAAGCGCTTTCATCCACCAGGGACTTCTTCAGAACACTAAATAAAACTACTACCAGCCTTAAATACTAAATGAGCATTAATTAATTAATTAAAAATCACATGTTTCAAATTGAAGATTTAAAGTGCTAGTGCCTAATAGTGCCAGTGCATATGAACAAACTTCCTAAGAAACACCAATACTATTAAACATTAAATAAGTTGTAATTCAACCTATAACCTACGATTGTCTAAAACAGGTTTAATAGAGATATGTTCATTAAGACCAGGGTGAGTAGATGCATTTAGTTTCACCTGCCACCTCACTTCCTTTTCACTCACTAGTTTCTTAACATCCCCTCCCCTAGCGTTCGATCTAACTATCTCTAAAATACCAAAGCTGAAGTTAGAACATTCCTTACTTGCTTTTAAATGCTTCCATAAAGCATTGTTCTCATCCTGTTTCCTTATACTGTACTGATGGTCGTAGATCCTCTTACGCAGACACCTCGTAGTTTTGCCTACGTAAAAACAGGGACAACAAGTACACAGGGCTAGGTAGACCAAATTGTCAGATCTACAATTCCCTTTTTGAAAAAATACCTTAGTGTTGTTAAAATTCTCTAAGGTGACCTCCTGCACAGCCGTGATGTATTGGCACTGCGAACATGTGCCACATCTAGTAGTCCCCCTCCTATTATCCAACCTAGTATGTTTGTTCTCTAGCATGAATTTCAAATTCAGACCATTCCTATGTACAAACTGGGGCTCGCTCCCAACTACATCCCAGACCCGTTTGTCAACTTTGAGTATCTTCCAATTTTTCAGAATAATATTTTTAATGTTATTGCAGTAAGGTCCATACTGCAAAATGCATGCTTTCCCAAACTTGTTCATCATATCAGCATCACTTGTATGGTTCAGTGTGTTGGACAATATACCCCCTCCCAACAAGGGGGTGTATCTGATCCCCCATTGTTGCTGAACATATGTCCGTAAATCATTGATCATATTCTCAGGGTATCCCCTTTCTAAAAAGAAGGTACCAATTTTGGCCAACTCCTCATCCAAGTCCCTACTATCTGACGTCATCCTTGCAGCTCGAATGAACTGCCCTTTTACGATGTTCCTCTTTTGGGCCCACGGATGACTACTGGTGTAATGCAAGTAGGAGTTGCTAAAAGTGGGTTTTCTATAAATGTTGGACTTAAATTTACCTTCATGTAGTGTAACCAACACATCTAAATATGGAATAGAAGTCTTATCCGAATTCATAGTAAATTTAAAATGATCACTGCACGAGTTGATGTATCTGAGAAATTCGTCTAATTCACCCTTATTCCCCTTCCACACAAGGAAAATATCATCCAAAAACCGGTAGTAACACCCAATGCGGTCCATCCATCCTACAATCGTAGGTTATAGGTTGAATTACAACTTATTTAATGTTTAATAGTATTGGTGTTTCTTAGGAAGTTTGTTCATATGCACTGGCACTATTAGGCACTAGCACTTTAAATCTTCAATTTGAAACATGTGATTTTTAATTAATTAATTAATGCTCATTTAGTATTTAAGGCTGGTAGTAGTTTTATTTAGTGTTCTGAAGAAGTCCCTGGTGGATGAAAGCGCTTAACCGTTGTGTTTTTTATGGTTTGCTACTACTGAAGTGTGTGTTTCTTCAACTGGATTAAAGTTTGAGCTTTTAATTTCTGGTGTCGTGCTGGTGCATTTTTCATCTTGAGACAGGAGGGTGTGCTGTATACGTAAATAACATAAATATAAATCCCAGTTTGATCTGTAAAAGGAATCAAAAACTTATTTCTTCTCCCAACAAAGTATAACTAGATTCTCATAACAGGGAGCACAGGGAGAACCAATGGTCACATCCCTGATTTCCCTGTAGTACCCACCATCAAACTTCATGAAATTTTTATATAATATAATTTCTATTAATTCCATCAAAAACCTGATAGTAGTAGTATCTAAAGGTACAAGCTCCAAAAGTGTGGAATGAAAAAGTTCCAATCCATTCTCATGTGGGATAGAAGTAAAGAGATCTTCCATGTCAGTTGTCAAAATACAGTGTTTTCATTAATATACCACTTAGTGAATTTACTTAGGAAACTCCACAGATCTTTTAAAATATGTATTGAAGGAAACAGTCCTTCAGAGTTCTACTCACAAAAACTGTGAGAGGGTAGGTCTTTGAACCCTGTACTGCAACTATCAACCTAGGGGGGCATGCATGATATATTTATGGAGCTTGGGAATACCAAAACGTGCTGGAATATGAGGGTGTTTATTCACCAAAACATTGTAGCAATCCAAGGACATACATCCGTCGGAAAGGGAATTATCTAAGAATAAATCAATCTTTCTCTATGCAATGTGGATTTCATTCCTTGAAACTGGTAGGTATTTGTCTGTAACCTGAAGTGTATCAAAAAACTTTCCAACAAAATCAATTTTACAGGCTATAACCATACCACCACCTTTATCAGGTTTATTAATGGCTCAAAGTAGGTAGTAAATTATGTTTAGTCCTGGATAAATTAGAAAGCTTTGTCTGTCAAAATCTTTCATAATTACAAAAGTCCTTTTCACAACATTTTTTCAAAAACAGAAATTGCATTCTTGATAGGATGATGAAATAAATTTCTCTTTCTGAATCTAATTGTGTCTAATGGTTAATTGTTAACCATGTCATTGTATAAGATAGCTAAATTTAATTTCTTAGTAAATAATTATAATTCAACCAAGAGATGTGAAATATCAGTCTTGTTTCGCAGAATAAAAGAAAAGCCCTTTTTAAAAAGACATAACAAATCTTTATTAATATCTAGATGAATGAAACTGAAGATATTGAAATCTTTGAAGGGTAAAATATTACCATCATAAGAATGTATGTATGTCTTCTTATAACTTTAATGCAAGTACCTGTTCTCTGTTGCTTTTCCCTGTTTTGTCTCTTTTGTTTCCTCTTCCAAAACAAACATGAAAGATTTTTGTACTATTCATGGACAACAGAAATACTACCTGGACAAAACTAGGATTATTTCCTCTGCTGAACATCTCTCTCCCTCCTTTGCATAAAAAAGAAAGAAAGGAAACAAGTGTTAAAGTAGACAATTACCAAATGACTATCAAACTGCAGTGCAATCCTGTCGTGGTAAATTTGTCAAAGGCCACAAAAGTTCTCTTTCACCCCAAAGCATTGCAGTGTCTATAGCCTTTCTCGGTGGAGTCATGTCTTAGACTATTCTGGAGGTAGATAAATGGTCTTCCACAGACCAGTTTTCCAGGCTGTATCACTGGGACCTGATCTTCCGGACCATGACATGGTGACCCTGGACAAAGATTCTACCTTCCTTCAAACCTTTAAGCTCCGGTAACCTTCTCAGATGGAAGGACATTTGCAGCAGTGAGCAGCAAACATAGTACGGTTTTGTTTGGAAGTGTAATAATAGATGTTTAAGTATGATTACAGTTGCAATTAGGTTTCCCTCCCTCCTCTCAGGCCTTTCCTTTCCCTTGGCCATGAAAGTGCTGCAATGGATCCCCCCTTCTAAACACAACACCCATCTAAGAGGCCTCTAATTTACTCTGGTCAGGATACTTTTGGCAGGGCTCAGGGTTTGAAGGGACTTCTGTCAGCACAGACTAGAACCTATGGTTTAGCTGTCCTTAGCCATAACATACTTTAACACTTGGTGCTAGTAGCTCTGCTTGCTGATAAGCTTACAGACATTAAAGAAGTGAAGATTAGAAGGACAGATGTCAGTTTTATATGGGGATCATACTGACACCCCAGGATGCAGGCATTTGTTTGGCTGAGAGAGGGAAAAGTGTCCATTTCTGCTAGCCAGACCACACATGAAACATTCTGCAGCACAAATCCATTTCTAAGGAAGACTGAAAAGTGATCATTCTTGAATATCTATTATATTATATTCCTATCACAACTGTGTTTTCTATGGTTTAAAACCTTTTGCCAGTGTTTTTCTCTGGTACGTAACTGTGCAAGAACTTCCATCTCTTTTTCATTCTCTAAGAAGTTCATATTTCTTAATACAAAATGTCATAAGCACACTACCAAATATGCTGAAACAACATGACTTACCTGGACTGCTCACTGCCTTTTTCTTCTTCATTTTTGCATAGTATATTCCAATAATTAACAAAAGAACAAATACCAGTGCAACGGCAGATGCTGCAATCACAATAACAGGAATTTCTGTTAAAAAAGAAAATATACTGGTTAGGGAAAAGTGGAAGCAAATGGGGAAAATAAACTGCTCAACATGAAAAAGTGCATTTGATTAAAATATTTTAGCAGTAGCCTCTCTAATGCCATAGATGGATAAAGCTCTGACTGCAGTCCAGGTGACCTGGTTTCGATTTGTAACTCCAGTGACTGACGTAGCAGCAGGGAAGGATGGGTATTCCCATCCTGAGTGAGTGGGTGCACTTTGATGATGCTCTCTCAGGGTCCAGTGAGGGCAGTTATTCTTGGATGCAGTTAACACTTATGTGGGGGATGGGAGTGGATAGGGCATATAAAAAGAACCACAAAAAGAAGCACAGACAAGCTGAACCCCAGGATGCACTTGGGATCCTTGACCTGCCCCAATAATACTGGAGTAGTTTGGGTGGGTAGGAGGATTTCTGGTAGACCTGACATGGAAGTGGAGTGATGTGGGCTGGGGCAGTAGGATGAGGTTTGAGGGGATAAAACAGAAACCCCTAAAACTTTAACAGTTGCTCAGAGACCATAATGTGCTTACATCATTTCATCTGGGTTGTACTGTATACTGCTGAGGTCTGTATAATGCAGTCCAAAGCTTTTTTTGGTCACAGACCAGAGCTCTTTTCCTGTTTCCTGTACCACCCCTGGTTAGATTCAGTTTCATATTAGAAGTTACAACTAAGAGTTAAAAAGAAACTCTTCAGATGCATTTACCTGATTTTGTTTAGTACTGCAAACCTGAGTAGTGCCATGTAGGTTTAGGTATTTTTATATACTCTTTGTAAATCAATTATATAGCTTGAGACATTAGAAATATATCACGTTACCAACTAATTTTCCTTATTCAAGCATCTTTGAAATCGTATTTAAGAACTGATCCAATAATTAAGCACTTTTGTTAAATTGCTTTATCAGGACTGTTATGTGCCCTCACACACCTGCACACAAACACATGCACATACAAACACACACACACACACACACACACACACACACACACACACACACACACACACACACACACACACATGCAAAATTGTGGACAGATAGAATTTAAGGAATTGAATCATGATATTTGCGCTGGTATGAAATGTGTATGGATTTTGAAATATTATGTCTGGATATGGATTTTGTTAGCATCAGCTGTTCACTCCTCCCCATTCATTCAGGTCATCTGCTACTCAGGCCACCTTCACTTTTCCCCACTAGTGTGGTCACTCGCATGGCTGCATGACTACACATAAATGTGAATGTGACTTCTAAGATCACTACAATATTACATGAGTTTTTTGATATTCTTAAAAAGTCTGCATTGCCTGTGTGGCACCTCCGCCCCTTGCATCTGCTTGACAGCTGTGGTCATGCCTGTGGAAAATGCAGTTCATCTTGTGGGAAGCAGAGCGTTAGTGAGTTTTTTAGATATTTTATTCAATTCAAACACAGTTATAAATCTTAGGACAGAGAAGATAACAGAATAAGTAATGCTACGTAGAAAACAAAAGATACAATCATACAGATAATCACATTAACATATATTAATAATAATAATAGTGAGCATACAATTGACATAAAGTAAAATGTAACTTGTGTAAAAAGAATAAAAATATGGACCAAGAATTACCCCACCACTTCATGTATAGCTTTGAGTTTAACAAAGTCTGGTTAAGGTGTTTGCCTTACAAACACAAGGTGCAGGGTTTGAGTCTCACAAGAGATAATTGGGTTAGCTTAGTACTAACCTATGAACCTAAGGTTATATGCAAATTTACTGAACAGCCCCATCTAATCTATAAGTGGTTGTTACTGATTTTGAGTGCCCCATGCATGGCAGCTGGGGCTATGAACTAAAATTTAGTTGCAAATATTAAAGGAACTGTTCATTTATTCATATCTCTAAATGATAACTTGGGCAGAATGCAAGTAACACCTATAATGCTTAGGGCCCAGGTGTATAATTAGGAAACTATTTCCAGGTTAAGGAATAGTGTTCCTGTTTTCAGAGCAAAGTGAATATGTTAACTGATAAGCCAGAAATAAATGAAAGTGTATACATACTTTTATGGGGCTCTTGCCAACTCTCATGTAAAACTGAAAAGTGAATGCTGAGAAGTTTGTCAGTCAGGTATTGGAATGATCTAAAGCAAATTATTTCAGTAACTTGACATATCCGGAATGACAGATTGAATTATGAATTTACTGAACAGCTCTCTTCTGCATTTGTTATTGTATACAAAATGTGCATGGACCTGATACCTCAGAGGCAGATGGGGGCATAGCTTGAATTCAGATGTAGATTTCTATTGAAACATAAGAAATAAATTACTCAGAAACAGAAATGCTTTGTACCACCAAAGGATTTCTACATTGCCCCTTTCACAGATTTCAGCCAGATCCTTGGCATGGAGAAATGAAAGCTTTAGTGCACCCCAGATAACCTGGAAGTGATAAGCAGCCCAGGCAGTGGAGGAGCCCACTTGGATGAGAAAGGAATGATGAGATGCGAGCTAGTCACGATCCTCACAGGAGATAACTGTCTGCAAGTGGTAGTGGGGCATTTGCATTAATGCTACTCACAGAAACAGGCTGTTAAGTCCATACACTGACCCACTGCATGCGTACATCATGGGTCCTTACAAACATGATGAATGGTAGGGCTTAAAAGTCTAAATCCCTCTGATAGCTTCCTTAGTGACAACCACAATATGGCTGTGTTCTTGCCTCGTTAATGGGAATAGATGAGTGGCAGCAGCCCTGAAAGTGGTTCAGTAGTCACTGGTATGGGGTACAGAAAATGATCTCATAAAAGACTGGTCCAAGCCACAGTTTTCTTTTAATACAAGCAAAACTGAAAGGGTGACCTGGCTACAGGTAGAAGAAGATTCAACTCCTGAGCTTCAGTTGACTGAGGTTTGACCCACTAGTGACTGGAGTTCCTCCATATGAGTGATACATTTTTGCGGGGGGATTTGCCCCTTCTTTGAACTAGTGTGACCATGAGGTTTGTATATATAAATTCATGGTGTGTGGAGAGTGCAGGGATGATTGTACCTCCTGCAAAAAAAAAAAAAAAACAGTTAAAACAGTGTTTTTTTGGCTGTTTTTTTTTTTTTTTTTTTTTTGGCAAATGCAGTTTGGTGATTCTAATCCTTATCACATTCAGTTTCATCCACTCATAGTGGTAGCAAAATTAAAATATGACATATTTATTCAACAAGCAAGAAGGAGCTTTTACCCATAACACCTGTATAGGATGGCACATAAATCTTATACTAGGGTTTTAAATACTCTGTAAGTGCCATAGCTACAAGGTACAAGCCAAAACAGTCACATAATGCCTTTGTAGGTAAGTTAAGCAGTTCATGCTTCAGAGTATCCACTGAGAAATATTGTTATTTGTTGTAGAACAACCATTTTAGTAGATGGGATTAACCAGTGTGTGACAATTATGCATATTCAGTAACTAAAAATTATAAAACATTATTACACCTCTCATTCTTGTGGCATGAGGGAGCATAGTCTTTTAATTTGATATGTTGCTTCATCCTTCTTCTTCCATTTTTTCTTTGAGATGGTTGGTGTTAAGGAAGAAAATATATGTGTAAGAGTATATTTGTCACTATACTATCTACATATGAATGATAATGTCATATTAGTGTCAGTAATTCTTTTTAATTATTACCCAGTCAGTTTCTCAGTGAATGGACCTCTCTTCTTTCTGATGGAATCCTCACACTCAAGCTTCCTACATACAAATTAACTGTTTTCTTTTTCAAGCACATGCACCTCTGGGCAAATAACTGTAACCTGATTCATTGATCTGTTTAATGCACCCTGCACAGCACTTCATATGGTGTGTGTGTGTGTGTGTGTGTGTGTGTGTGTGTGTGTGTGTGTGTGTGTGTGTGTGTGTGCGTGTGTGTGCATGTGTGCATGTGTGTGCATGTGTGCGTGTGTGTGTGGGGGGGGGTATAGACTGCTCACTACCTGCCAAGTAGTGTAGTGAATAAGATGTTCTTTGGCATTTTCTAGCCTGTTACTGACCTTTAGAATTATTCTTCAGGGACTGATATTAAGGTCTCTGTTTTTCACCATATTTGTGAATAACATACAGGTTATTTGGAGATCTTGCAGCATCCTCAACTGTGCAAGATGACCACATGCATTCTTATTGTGCGTTAGACTCTAGTGACATATTTCTAACATATTTCAGATGTTTACTAGTGACATATTTTACAATATCTCAGGCATTTGTTTCTAGTGACATATTTGTAACATATTTTAGGCATTTCTCTCCAGTGACATATTTTTAACATAATTCAGGTGTTTGACTCTAGTGACATATTTTACTATATCTTAGGCGTTTGACTCTAGTGACACATTTTAGTATATTTTAGACATTTGACTCTAGTGACAGCTTTTTAATATATTTTAGGCATTTGACTCTAGTGACATATTTTTAGTATAGTTCAGGTGTTTGTCTCTAATGATACATTTTTTGGTATATTTCCGGTGTTTGCCTCTAGTGACATATTTTTAATATTTTTCAGGTGTTTGACTTTAGTGACATATTTTTAGTATATTTCATTTGACAGTCATTGCTGAATTTTAAGCATATCCTGCACTTTCTTGCACACAGCCTCAGTAACGTGTTTATTCCTCAACAACTTTCTCCGAGATAATTTTGCATTCTAGGTTTAATTTATAATGCAATTTAAGCTTATTATTAAATCTTCTCTAATGTTTTCATTTATTTTTTCTGTTTAATCTTCTAAGAACTTTCAGAAGCTTGACCTTGAACACCTCTGTTCTCTGCTTTTGAGGTGCCCCTTGTTGAGGTTATCAGTAAGATACTCACTGTCTGTCATAAACTAGGCTAACACAGAAGAAATATGTTTGACCACAGACACTTAGCAGATATCTGACATTCAGTCAAGCAATTTTCCTTGAATTTGGCCAGTGATCTGTCACTCACCTCCTTAGAACCTTTTAGCCTCATGTTTAAGAAAACCACTGTGAAATGTGTGCTAAACATGACAAAATGTTATTTACACACCCCCAGGGCTTGCTGTGGCTAAGACAATCCTCTTATCTATCCTACTTAATAATTTATACTCTTCAATGAGCTCCAGGCCACTTCCTTAAATACTGCAGACACAGCATATATATATATATATACACATTCCTGGACTTGCTTCCAAAACTTTCTGCAAAAACATGTAATTTCATTACTCTCAAAAGGCATCTGTTGTCAACTTCATTACAAAGGATGATGCATACATAATTCTGTTTTGCATTTCATGTCATCCATCGCAAGCTATATAGCACTGCAATGCTTGTTTGTATTAATCAATAGATGTGTGCTCACCTGAGAAGTTAAACCTTCAAGCCATGTTATTACTGAAAGTTACGAAGATGAAAAGTATATTCTGCAAATCTTTCTTTGAAAATGCTCTCTCCAAACTACAGAGCTTTATGTGATATAAATTCAGAACTAAGCAAATAGGAGAGAGAGTGAGAGAGAGAGATGTCAATATATAGAAATATAGGTCCCCTTTAAAGACGTGTACTGTGATTTTACAACAAATAACCTCAATCTGTAAAAGGTAAGAATGGAAATCTTACCCATAAAGCTCTGCTAAGCATAATTCGATTTTTCCATCCATGTTTTGACATTGTTAACTGCTTCTTGAACTAAATGTTGTAGCATATTCCTGCATCTGTATATATATATATATAAATATCTATTTTTTTTTTAGCATATTTTTTTACCTGTAGATATGTATTGTTAATTTCTTATGTAATCATATTCACCCGGGGGCCGGGCTGTGTCTACAAATGGTCCATTGAGATCAACCCAATATGCCAACTAACTAACTAACTAACTAACTAACTAACTAACTAACTAACTAACTAACTAACTAACTAACTAACTAACCAGACAGATAAATATTTCAATATTTGACAAAGTTTAAAGAGGTCTCACAGTATATGAATGCAATGCTTCTATTTACTGCATCACAGGACAGACTAGAAGTGACTGACTGGACCTGTGAAAATAGCTGTAATATTGATAATCAATGCATTCAGTTACTTAGAATAAAATGAAATACTGATCACCTTGAAAACAGGTTGTGTTGAGAGAATGTAGAGATTATCAGTCATCCTGAAACTCTACTGGAAAAATTGCTACAACCTTTTTTTTAAGATTGTCAAACTCTGGCATTACCTTTTATTAGATTAATCCAGTGACTAAATATGCATACAGAGTTGGTCTTACAAGTAGAGAACAAAATGGTGGCCCCAACATCCTAATAACCATGTCATTAAGAGACAGGCTGATTGCTAATAGCTGTATGTGTAATGTAGCTCTGGCGGCAGACAGCCACTGACATTTGCAGTGCAAAATTCAAAAGGACTTGTATACACTATAACAAGCCAAGGCACAATATAGTAGTATAACTATGCATTTAGGCTGTACAGTACAACATATATACTCAGCAGCCTTAGTAGTGCAGTCAGAGGAAGCAAGGAACCTACTATTATCTATAATGGAGGCCCACTAGTTTATTGATAAAGTTCAGTAGCAGTCTGGCTGCTTTCACTTACAGGACAAAAGTGATGTTTGTTTGAAAAAGAAATGGCATGAGAACTGCTTAAATCTGAATGAAAGAAATTTCAGGGTCTCATGAGTAAACATCAGCCCATCATAAAGAGCATTGCTTCCCTGCTAACATAACCAGTAGTCTCAGATCAAGCTATTCTTTTCCACAAAGAAGACACCTATGTCAAAGGAAATGACAGCAGACAAAATATTTAAGGCATGGGAAAGTGGGGCACAGAAAGACAAGCACATCAAAAGGAAAGCAGCTCTTCCCCTGAGAAGAGCAATCAGGCTAGAAGAGCTGATCTGGAACTTTCTCAGGCACTTCTGATTCTGCCAAAATCTTTGCTGGATAAGTGAAAGTGTGAAACATTTAGACAACAGATAAAAAGTCAGTACAAGCAACCTTGAAGAAATAAACTGTGCTCCCTGGCTGTTACATAATTATATGAAAGTATTTAAATGTTGTAAGTCTGAATGTTCAGATTTTTGTTTGAGGTATGTTTCCTTCTTCCAGTTTTCTTTTTTAACCCTTTTTAGCTGGCTAAGGAGGGTAGATGTACTATTCTACGTTCTGATGGTTGATACTATCATTGGTGTTAGTGGTCATCACACTCGAGCAGACCAGGTATGTGCAGTGGTTGTACACAAGTGAGGTGTAATTCAAAGACATAGGCTGTGCTTATGTATGGCAGTAAGAAACTGATTTACAATAATAACTGTCTTTCAGCTTTTCCCGGTTAGGGGTCATGTAAATGAGAAAATGAGAAATGTATTTACAATGTGAGACTTGAGTAAATGAGGCTGTCTTCATTTTGAGATTCATAGTCATTGTTTGATGTACATCTGCATTATGTATAGCATTGATATAAAAAGGAAATCTGCACCTTTTCCATTTGCTTGGCACTTGATAAAGATGCTCACGTTTGCTACAAACCTTTGTGCTTCCTACTTTCAGCTGCTTGTCTCTGCCATACCGAAATCTGATGTGCTCAGTGGTGCTTATTAACCTAGAAGTGCTTTGCTAAACAGAAGCTACTGGACAGATTTAGAGTGAAAAGGTCAGGGGTGCCTGAAGCTGCGGAAGGCTGGGGCAGCAGAGGGCAAGAGGGACACTTAGTGATTTAAAAAGGGCAAATTTTTTAAAGGTATTTACCACCATTACAGGAGCATCAATGTGATGCAAGCTAAGTTTCATAAAGAATAATTGCATATAAATTTCTTACAAAATTAGAAATGAAGCCAACCTTGTGTTGATATGAGTTGGTATGTGTTAAAGACGCAATGTCAGCACTGTTAAATCAAGCATGCCATTCTGAAGTATGCTACCCTTTTCTGAACAACTTATCAGTGGAGAAGAATTAGCTGACAAAAGTACTTGATGCAGTACTTGACCTGCATCAATTACTTTTAACATTGATGCAGTACTTGACCTGCATAGAGAGAACTGCAATAGCTTTGTAGGCAGGGATGCAATGGATCCATTTCTGACCATAGTACTGACAACATACCATGTACTTTATATTGTGCAGCTGTAAATATGCAAGCTGTAGTACTGCTAAAGCTTGTGTGTTTCCTACTTCATAATAAAGTTTACAGTGACCTGCCAGGCCTGTGGTCAGAAATAGACAGACACAAACTCCCATCTTATATTTTACTTGGCATGCAGTAACAAAAGTGGAGGAAAACAAATACTGTGCTTCTGAGTTTGGAAGAGGAGCACACCATGCACTGATGCTGCCTAATTCTCTATTATGTTTTCAGTCAAGTTACTATCTTCAGGCTAAGAAGCAATAATGAAAGAAAATGCAATGCAAGTTTGTATACAAACAAGTCAGCTATCATATATTGAGGTAAAAGTGTCTCAGCCGAACTGCAAAACCATTGGTAGGATAATACTACATCATACAAACTAGAAATGCAAATAAGAGAATTACATATACATATCACTTACTAGAAGAACTGCAAAACAAGTACTCCACTTTTTACATCAGGTTGGATTATGCAGTTAGCATTGATGGACTTCACAACATAGTATTGTAACACCTCAGAAGTTCAACACTAATGTTTTCTTTTGCACAGATTTCCCAGCACTAAATGAAAGCAGTGATTAGCATAATGGACATTCAGGGCAATCAAATTCTATATAGTAAATGTAGCAGCATTTCCAATGCAAATTGACATCTTACTGAAATAGTTTTCAATGAATGTGTTTCTGAATCTGTACCCACCTTTTCCATGCCATACATCTTAACCAAATCTTAGTATAGCACAGTTAAACTATGGTAGTAACAAGCTACACAAAAAACACTTTAGGGTATACTTATTTATTCTTTAAGTAAGTAAGAGGAGTGGTTCAAACAACTCTTTTTAACCATGACCTGAGAGCACACAGTGTAACAGAATGATAGACAATGAAATATCATAACAAACCAAAGAGTATAAAAGGCATAAAAGGCTAAACACTACAAAACTGCATGAAAATGTAAGCTAGAAAACAGGGACTATAGTATGGTGTGAATTTCAATGAATAATGTATCAAGGACAATTTAGCATACTGAAAGAATGCAACAGTTGTATACAGGCTATGTACAATTTACATTGAGTCAAACCTTGCACCCAAGTGAAACTGCTTAAAACATTATACCTAAGTGAAGGTATTTAAGTAGAATTTGCCCCAAGGCAAACAGTACTGTATCTTGCTGTTTTAAAACTAGTGGCTCTCCAATGAGACAGCTAAAGCTTAAGTTACTCTCAAAGGCAATCCACAATTATGCACAGAGCTCATTGTAAATTGAGCTACCTGTACTGAGACGTTATGTATTGTTACTGTTATGCAAAAAGCCCAGAATTTCCAGACATAATATATACAAAACGATTAAGAGAGAAATTAGAGGAAAGAAAGAAAAATACTTCCACAGGAAAAACTGTTACAAGCTTCAAATAAAAATTTGCTTTCATTAATACAACAGAATTTCGAAAAACAGTATATAGATCAAGTAACTGATCTCTTTGGAAAAAGAAGCCTCTGAGGAAGTGAGAAAATATAAACAACAAAACCTAGAGATATTTGAAAAATGTAAAAAAGAAATATGGACATGGGAAAGAAAGAGAGATTTGATATGGTGCAATATTTATGCAAAGGAGAAAGCCAAGTTAACTAATATGGAGAAGGCAGTCTGAAAGATATTCAAGAAAAATGCAGGCAAAGGCATTCAGACTAAATGCACAAAGATGTAATGTAGAAAAGATGATTAGTAAGAAGTTAAAGAAATAGAAGTTGAAGTTATGGAGTGCCTGCGAAGTGAAGGATTTAATGCAGAAGGTCTAAAACAGACTACACAGTATGATGGAGTGAGTGCCCAGAATAAGGAAAAACAAGAAGATCAGGAGATATGTAAAGAAGTATGGACAGGGGAAAGGAAAAGAGATTTAATATGGTGTAATATTTATGCAAAGGAGAAAGCAAAACTAACTAATACAAAAAGAGCAGCACCAAAGGTATTTGAAGAAAAATATAGGTAAAAGAATCCAGATATGGAAAACTTTACAATACAAAAAATAAGAGGACCAAGAGGAAAAGTAGAAAAAGGGATGAGTAATGGAGAAGTCAAAGAAATAGAAACTGAAGTAATGGAACAGCTGCAAAGAGAAGGATTCAGTGTAGAAAATCAAATGCAGAAAGCACCACAACAAGATAGAGCAATGAATATCCAAATTAAGGGGAAACTAGTGGAACAGGAAGTAACTGGTCACGTGCCATATCAATATATTTTGGAGCCTTCCACAGGAAACCAGTATAAACATTCACTTGAAGCTAGACAGCAAGCAAAAGAACAGGAAACTGTGGAAACTCTGACACAGTCAATGTTGAGGAGAGATAGGCCAGTGAGTTCCCATATCACAGAACAACAGATGACACAAGATGAAATTGAAAAGAATGTGTCACAGGAAGATGCTATAGAACTTTTTATAGAATCACCGCAGGAAATGGAAAACAAGAGATGTGACCTCAGTATGGAAGAAAAGGAGTTAAGAGAAGAGTTGCTTGATTTAATAGACAAAGATAGATATATCAAGATCAATGAGAGAAATAGAGTGCAGAAGGTTAATAAAACCTCAGAAGTAAGAAGCTTGATAAAACAAATGAGCACAGTAATTAGGACTGTCCATAGAGATCCATACAATATAACATAAGTAAACAGAATATATTACTGTACTGCTAAATTAATAACTGATAAAGTTCTACCACAGGAACATAGGGTAGCAAGGGAAAAGAGGGGGTGAAAGCGAATATCATCATGGAAATATCGAATAGAGAAAACTATAAAGCAGTTAAGACAAGAAGTATCATTGTTAAAAGATTATAGAAGAGGGAGCAGATCAACAAAAATATTAAGAAAGATAGATGTGATAAAAGCAATGCACAGTATTAGAATAGACCAGGATCTATTATGCAGTATTGGAGATAACAAACTAAAAATTTCAAAACAGGCGGAAAGACTTAGAAGATACAAAGATAAATATAAGGGAAAAAAAAATAAAACAAAATAAAAAAATTACTGATGATCCAAAAAGTTTTATAGAGAATTGAGAAATAAGGTAAAAGGAATTGATAGACCGGCAAAAAAAGAGGAAGTAGATACATTTTGGAGAAGGATCTATGAAGGTCCTGTGGAACGTAACAAAGATGCTAAATGGATAGAAAAAGTAAAGAAAAGAATAAGAAGTTTAAAGGTACAGGATATGAAATGGGATGAAATAACAGCCAGAGAGATTGAAATAGAGTTGAGGAAAAGCCTTTAACTGGAAAACCCCAGGCCCAGATGCAGTGCCTAACTTTTGGCTTAAAGTATTAACTTTTTTGCACAAGGATTTAGCCATGAGTAAGAAGTATTTATATGAGCACCCCGAACATACACTGCACTGGTTAACAACAGGAGAAACAATGCTTTTACTTAAGAGTGAACCTGCAAGGTACCCTAAAAATTATAGACAAATAACTTGTCTTCTGATGACGTACAAAATATACACGGGAATTGATGCCAACAGAGTTTATAGTCATTTAGAAGAAAACTCAATTATGGTAGTAGAACAAAAAGGCAATAAAAGAAAGTCATATGGAGCACAGGACCATTTGTTGTTAAACAAAGTTATAGTGGAGAATTGTAAGAAGGGGAAGAACCTAAGTATGGCATGGACTGACTACAAAAAAGCATTTGATAGTATCCCACATTCATGGATAAAAGAGTGCTTAAAAATGTATAAGATACACCATACACTGATTGACTGCATTACAATAACCATGAAATAGTGGCAGACCACTTTGCAATTAAGCCATGATAAAGGACAGATATCCCAGGGATACAAATTCAAAGGGGGATATTCCAGGGTGATTCTCTGTCATCTTTGCTATTCTGCCTTGCCATTAACACATTAAGCTGTTTACTTAACAGCTTAGGCCATGGCTATAATTTGGCTTCTAGAAAACAACAAAATCTAATCTCATCAACAAAGCACTGAGCAGAAGTGATAGTGAGTGTAAAAGTTCTTCAAAAGTTCTTCAAAAATAACACTCCAGTTAAAAATTGATGTAGTTTAATGAAAATAAAACGGATAAGCGCTTTCACTATAACAGCTTCACCAGATCCATGTTCAAACATCTTAACAGATTATATATATATATATATATATATAAGGAGAGCCATGTAAACCAACCAATCATGGTAATTGATTTAACTCAAGCTTCTGCTTAAAGTTATAACATGTTGCAGACAGTTACAGGGCACAGCACTTCTCATATAGAAACCTATCCACATACAATAACTAAAACCTCCCATAACATGTAAAAAATATATAAAAAATATATACATATATATATATATATATATATATATATATATATATATATATATATAAATATATATATATATATATATATATATATATATACATATATGTGGAGGAAAACTTATTGTGGGTGCTGCGATGTGTAATAAATAACCTATTCATACTCAACCAAGAATATTAGCAGATCACAGCCTTCCCTGTCAGAAAACACCCTAACCGTTAAAAACAGAGAATCACATATCAACATGACATATATAAATATACATATATAAATACATAAAATATATATATATATATATATATATATATATATATATATATATAAAATACAATAGCATAATGATGCCTAAAAAAACATATATATGTACATATAATATTATAGAACTCATCATATATAAAAATGGAGTGTGCAACAGGAAACCATTCAAACCTATCATTTGACATGCCTACGCTGCCTAAGCCTTGGTTTTATGGACTCTTTCATTTAATCCAGAACCTCTATCTGCTCTCAGTCTTATTATCCAGTCACTCTCTTTACCCTCAGTGAACGTCCTAACGTCACCTCCCCTGGAGGTTTGGATGATGACTTCTAACACTCTAAAGAGAAATTCATGTTCCTGGCCATTCGTAGCAACATGTTTTGCTAAAGCATTGTGTGGTGTGCCTTTCCTAATATGATAGTTGTGTTCTCTCATCCTATCTCTAAGCGGGAAGTTGGTCTTACCCACATAGAAGGAAGAGCACATCTGGCACACTGCTAATTAGACCACATGAACGGTCATACAGTTGGCATCTACAGTAGTATGAAATACTCTTTTTAAATCCGGGTGAAAAAACTCAACATTGCTGTCAACAGATGAACAGAAATTACAGTGGCCACATGGTCTCGTACAACCGATTTCTGTAGGACGTCTATCCAATCTTGGATAACACAACAGCCTTTTCAGGTTGTATTGGTTCCTGAAAAGAAAACATGGGGCTTCCCCCACTATCTGCTTGAGATCATCATCAACTTGCAGGACACACCAGAACTTATTAACAATCTCCCTGATATCAGGTTGATAAGATGAATAAACAGTCGGAAACTTAACATAAGATTCAATCTTTTCTATCCCTATACTATTCAGGCCCATAGGTCCAAAATATGGCCTAGCTGCTGTTGAACGTAGATTATTAACCTCATCCAAATACAGATTGACCTCACCCTCATTATAACCCCTTTCCACTAACCTCTTTTTCAGGTTGTCTGATTCATTAGAAAATCCGACATCCATGGGGTTCAGCCTAGAGGCCCTAATTGCCTGCCCTTTCATTATGTTCCTGAATATAAATGGTGGATGCATACTCGTTCTCATGAGTAATGAATTACAATGGCAAGCCTTCCAGTATACTCCAGTATTGATGATCTCATCAGATAGCCTTTCCACAAACAAATCTAAGAACTCAATCCTATGGTCAGAGAACTGCATAGTGAACTTGAGGAAAGTGGTTTAACTGTTCATCAAGGTATGCATGGAGTTCAATTGTGCTGGTGTCCCTCTCCATAACACAAAAAGATCATCGACAAAATGCCGATAGAACACTACATGCTCCTCAAATAGTGTTTCACGAAACAACACATGTTCCTCCCAAAAGGCTAGGAAGATGTTGGCATAGCTGTTCGCACAAGGTGTGCCCATGGCTACACCATCACATTGCCTGTAAACAACATCTCTGAACATAAATAAATTATTCTCTAGGACCAATTCTAGGAAGTGTACTATCAATCAATTTTAACCTCCCCATAACCACTGTGTTTTCTCAAATAATACATGAGTGAGTCCTAAACCATTAGGTATGACCGTAAACAGGGACTGGATGTCAAACGTTACAAAAAGGCAATCAACTATATTCCCTTGTTGTTTGATACATTCATAGAGGTCAACTAGAAACTGCTTAGAATCCCATAGTACAAAAGCATTGTTGTTCAACACTTGTCTTAGATGTTTTTCAACATAAACAGATAAATGCTCAGTGACCCACCCACGACCGGAAACAATCGGTCTCATGGGTGGATCTTTGGAGTCTTTATGTATCTTAGGTAGCCCATTTATGACTGGTATAACAGGTGTCTGGATATAAAGGTATTCATATAATTCCTTGTTAATTAAATTACTCTGAAAAATATCAGATAAAGTGCAATGTACATACCTAATTATGTCACTAACGACATCCATCATAATTACTTCATAAAATTTATCATGCAACATAGTTTCCATGGTTGTATTATAGTTTAGCATATCCATAACAACAACCCTGCCACCCTTATCAGCTGGTCTGATAATGATGGTTAAATCATCCTGTAATCTTTTAAGGCTAGCCCTCTCATTATGGGTAAGGTTGTATGACCTCATAGATCTTCTCCCCTTCCTATTATTGTAGTAACTATGGAATTCATCATCCGTGAGTTTCAAAAAGGCTTCTACCAGTGGATGATGCATGGGTACATACTCACTAAGATTCCTGAAGGTGAACTCTCTTCCATCTACTGACTCATGATTAGAGTCCTTATACAAATATTTCAACATTACATTCCTGCAAAACAACTTAAGATTGATAATAGTATCAGTCAATATACTCTGGCCTTTTGGAATGAAATTCAATCCTTTGCTCAATAATTTGATGTCATCCCTATCTAAAACCTTACTTGATATATTGTGAACTAGCGCTTGTTCGTCCACATCTTCTTCAAGGTTTGGTGAGACAAGGGTTCTCCTGATGACTTCCTCTTCTGTCTGCCTCGACTCATGGAGCGTGACCTCCTTGGGCCCTTCTCCAGGCGTGTAGGCAGAGGAAAAGACAAGTCAGAGCTTACACTGTTGGCTAGTTCTACTGGCTCTATCCTTACCTTGGGTCTAACCACAGCTTCAGACTCCCCAGCTAATGGTATAGGTTTATCCCTAGTGACACGTACCTCAGGATATAGGTTAGTGTCAGATTGCATACTGGGATGCATGATGTGTATAACATCAATGGAGTCATTGTGATTATCTATAGAACTCCCATTAACTGGTATTCGTCCTGCACTCATCAGGCCACTCACACCTCTGTCCAAACTTGTACAAGCCTCAGACACAAAACATTCCTTATCTGGAACATTATCACATACAGTCACACTATTGACTGCATTAGGCAAATCAACTCTAGCTTCTGCATTAACATTAGAGGAAACATTATCACATACAGTAACAGTATTAGTAGTATCAGACATCAAAACCCTAGCATCTGCTTTATCAATCCCAGTATTATTCTTATTGATAGCAGAAACTTGTCCAAATTCATTAGACTCTTGTCCTCTATTAATACGGGCAGTTGTAGAAGCAGTATTGTTATACTCACTCCTGGGCCACATGAACACATGGCCTAATTTAAAATCTGTTATATCCCTGTTAGCCTTGTGTCTTTTCTGTTGTAGCAATTTACGCTCAAAAGCCAGAACACTGTCCAAAATATTCTCAAAAAGTGGCTGCACCACTTCAAAAGGAAAGTCTCCAGTCTCGACTGTTGCATAGTATTAATGTTATTAATCAGCTTCGCTTCCTCTGGACTAAAGAAGTCGATGAGGAGCCATAAATATTTCCTGCTTACTGTTGATGTGATTATGCTTTTTATTTTTCCCTGAGCAGTGGTGTTAACCTGGGAAGCAGCATTGTGTTTGGATTTATTTTTAACAAAGTCTAATGACTTCTCATCTTCTCTTTGTCGTTGATTTAAAATTGTATAGCTCATCAGATGAGGAACTGAAAGCACAGCTGCAAGTTGCCAAAACTTTTTCAGATGATATTGGAATGTCATCTGATCTTGATAAATGTGCAAAAGCAACCTTTAAAAAAGGAAAATTACAGCACCAGGAAAACATCAGTTTGGGACAAGAATGTGATATAAAAAACTTGAGCAAGAGGGGGTGTATAAATACTTGGGAATTGATGAAGGATCAGCAATAAAACATGAACAAATGCAAATAAAGCTTAGTAAAGAGTATTTTAAAGGACTTAAAATAATCCTGAAAACAGCATTGACACCTAAGAAAAAGATCCAAGCTATAAATCAATTTGCTCTTCCTGTCCTAACTTACAGTTTTGGAGTGATTGACTGGCGCCAAAAAAGTGTTGTATAGATTGGATATTAAAACAAAGGATGCTTCATGCTCACCAAATGATTTATAAAAATCAGTGTATACCAAGATTATATATTCCCCGTTCTGAACTTGATTACATGTATAGATCTGCAATTGTGGGACTCCACACATATCTACTGATCTCACAAGATCCAAATGTGGTGAAAGTTTTGAAACATGAAGAGAATAAATCTAAGATGACATCTCTGCTTAATTTAGCTGAAGCATATCAACATCAAGCAGGAATGGAAATCAAACCAGTAGTGGATTAAACCAGGCAGCAACTGAATGTGCTAAAAAACAAAAGAAAGAATATAAGGTGAAGGACCAGGTGAGAAGGCAAGAAATGTGGAAAAAACATAAATATAGTTGCAAGTATAGAAAACTTCCGGAAGAGCCTCATGTTGATCAAGAATGAACACAGGAATGGTTAAGGAGAAGTGAATTTACATCAAGAAATGAAAGGTTAATATTGACAGCCCAAGATAGTGGGCTATGTACATGCTGGTTTGCTAAGTCCATTGAACATGTGGGAGAAACAGACATATGCACATTTTGTGGAACCGAATTGGAAACAGTCACACACCTTATTGCTGGTTATGACTCTCTAATGGCAGAGGGACTGTATACTGAAAGGCATAATAATGTGGCAAGATTGCTACACTGGAGATTGTGCAAACATTATGGTATCAAAGTGGCTGAAAAACACTGGAAACATGAGCCACAGAGAATCATAGAAAATGATGAAGTTTACATCACATGGGATCATCCAATACAAACAGTCCAAAAGATAGATGCTAGAAAATTGGATATAGTGGTCCAAGAAAAGAAGACAAAAGTAGCATTGATCATTGAAATCGCCACACCTAGTGACTACAGTGTCATGCGTACAGACACAGAAAGTCATAAAATACCTCGATCTGCAGGCAGAAATGAGATCCATGTGGAAGAAAGATACCCAGACAGCAACTGGTCTTATAAAAAAGAATTTACAATCGTATTTAGATATGTTACCAATTCATGTAACACTGTACAAGCTGCAGAAGCAATAATTACTGGGCACATTGGGGGTGCTGTGAAGAGCACTTCTGGCTAACATCAAAGAGTGAAACAATACTAATTTCATGAACTTTAATCATAATTTGACTTAGGAATGGGATCCATTCCCATCATGGTATTAGAAATCCAAAAGTCTTAACGAAATTAAAAAAGACAGAAGATACAGCAAGCCTACTGGCCAACAAATTCAGCTGCTGCTTTATCCTTCTCTCCCCCTCAACTTTCCCTCAGGAAATAACATCAAATATAACTCCTGCTCTCAATAGGGAACAGGTCTTTAATGTTCTCTCTAAGGCCAAGAATACTGCATCAGTGGGCCCAGACAATATCCCAGGATGCCTTCAAAATAGCATGAAACATGACCTATCAGATCCTCTGGAACTGATATTTAACTATAGCCTCCAAACAGGCTTTGTGCCTCATGAATGGAGAACAGCAACAGTCATCCCTCTGCACAAAGGTGGGCCATCTACAGACCCTGGAAACTACAGACACAAGTCTCACAAGTCTTATATGCAAAACCATGGCAAGAATTATCATGGAAATGATCAGTAATGATATATTAAACCTCCAGACACTGGACTCAACCTAGTTTGGATGACGTGGCTATAGCAATGCAATGCAGTAAGATGACAACTTTGGGTGGCACAACCCCCCCTACATACACACACACACACACACACACACACACACACACACACACACACACACACACACACACACACACACACACACACACACGAAACAAACATACTGTTGAATTTATTAAGACAAGGGATACACGATGTGCACAAAACTAATGTTTAAACACTCAAACTGAAATAACTCACTTGTTTTTACAAAACCTAAAATGGTACATCTTTAACAGTCCATAAAATTTCTCATGTGATAAAGGAAGGCCTGTTTCAAACTCTGGTATAAAAATGTGCTTCTACACACTAGGCCTTCCTCCTAAGTCATGCTCTCAGTGTCAAGGATGAAGCACTGCAGTACAACCCTGAATTCAAAGCATATCTCTCACTTCCAAAACTCTCTAGGACTTTCATCTAAGCCTCAGTCTCAATCCTAAAATCAAAGTTGTCAAATTAGCTCACACTGGTCCCTCTCTGTCCACATTTCCTTCAACATACAGTAACAAAAAGCCAGCACCCAACTGGAGAGAAAATATTTTATGTGTATAAACACAAAAACAGACCGGTTTCAGCCCAATGACCTTTTTCAATGTATAACACAGTCAGTTTAACCACCACATTATATACAAAACATAATGGAATAATTGATCATGAATTAAACAATTATAAATGTTCATTAAGGGCAGGTGGAAATAATCCTCCCAGTTTCACAATCCAAGATTTTTCTTTTCTGTTTAACAATTTATGCCAACCTGTTTTCAAGGATCTATGTCCCAAAATTCTATCAATATTAATGAATTTAAAAGTTGCCGTCTTATGGGAAATAGTGTGTTTATATAAAGCATTGGTGAAATGTTTATTCTTGATGTTACTAAGATGGTCTGAAATGCAGAGTTTTAAGGGTCTAGAGGTTTGACCAACATAAAAAGCTGAACATAAACAGGCTGCAAGACAGATGGCCCAATCACTATTGCAATTACCAAACACATTAATGGAAAAACATTTAGAGGTGTTTTTGCTTGAAAACTCTTTGGTATGAAAAAATATATTTGAATAAAGAACAGTGTCCACGAGAGTAGCACCCCACAACTTGTGTACCATCCAATGTAGCAGAATGCTTCATGGGCATGAAATGTTTGTAATAGCTAAAATGACCCCCCAAAGTTTTACCTCTATGGAAAGAGAATAAGCATTTGTTCCCTAATAAATCACATAATTTATCATCAGCCAAAAGAATATCCCAGTGCTGTTGCACTATAATCTAAGAATTTGTGGGTGTTTCTGCCATAGGTAGTAATAAACCTAATTTTATTGTCCCTCTGAGGTTAATGTTTCTTATATTTCAGTAAGTCATTTCTGGAAAGTAGTTGAACCTGCCTACTGGTCTGTCTAACCTTAGACATAGAATATCCATGTTCTCTAAAGCGGTTCACTAAATCTTGATTAAAATGTATATAATCTTCAGTACTAGAGCAGATTCTATGTATTCTCATAAATTGTGACTTGGGGATATTGGCCACAATATGTTTTGGATGACAGCTGGAGGCATGTAATGTTGTTGTTGTTGTTTGTCTTTTTGGCTTTTCCCAGTAAGGGGTCGCCACAGCGGAACTCCAGTCTGCTAATGATTGGCAGTAGATTTTTATGGCGCTGAGTTGCCAGCCTGATGCCCAACCTTCAACAAAGGCATGCCCACTTCATGCATGTATTTCAAACACCACTTAACCATGGGGAGGACATGCAGACTCAACACAGAAGGCACTCCAGCCGAGAATCGAACAGGAGAACCTCTTGCTGTGAGCCAACAACACTACCGCTGCACCACAGCGGCTATATAGCTGGAGGCATGTAATAATGTATTTGAATGATGGGGTTTTCTGTATAGTGAATTAGACAAGGCACCCTCAGATTGTTTAGATATACTTACATCCAAAAATGAAATGGACAAAACATCATAATTAATGGTAAACATTATACCCCATTTATTTTCATTCAAATACTGGACAAACTCATGTAAATATACAGTGTCCGACTCCCACACCATCCAGCAGTCATCCAAAAACCTACACCAAATATATGTTTCTCCAAGAAAAATGTTATGATTGTTGTCATATATAATAATCTGCTCAAGATAACCGATAAAAAGGTTAGCATATATGGGTGCAAAGGATGCACTTATAGCTGTACCTTTCAACTGTAAATAACATTTGTGTTAAAGTAGTATACATTTTTAGACAAGTCATGCTCTGCCAAGCAAACAGGGAAAGTGTTGAAACTCGGACTATATAAGGACATTTTATTGAGCCAATATTCCAGGGCACATAAACCCGCCCAGTGTGGGATACTGGTGTAAAGGGACGTAACGTCCAATGTGCACATCAAACAATTGGGTTCCAATTGGGTATCAGAAACAATATTCAAAAATTCCATTGTGCCCTGTATCCTAGCTCTAACTCCGGATAGTAAAGGCTTTAAATACATAGTAAGGTAAGCAGACAGAGGTTCAGTAAGGGATCGTTTTCCAGAAATGATGGGTCCCCCTGGGGGGTTTTTTACATCTTTGTGAAGGATCATACGGCATATAAGTGTAAAATCTCACATCTTGCAACTGACTATTAGCTTCTTCAATATACAAAGATTTATCCATTACAACCATTGCCCCACCTTTATCTGCTTGAATAATAACAATATTTTTGTTAGTCTTTAACCTTACTAAAGCATCCACTTCCCCTGATGACAAATTTGAAGGAAAAATGTGTTTTTGACGATTCAAACCAAAATGTAATTCTTTTAATCTACATTTTTGAAATACCTCCACATTTTTATTCATGAGTGGGACAAAGGTTGACTTAGTGAACTTGAAGCTATTACTTTCATTATATTCATTGCCACATTCAGTATCCTGAACATGTAATTTAAGGTTCAGCAATCTACAAAATGCATACAGATCCTCAACAAAGATATCTTCAGAAACAAAAAAACATGGGATAAAGTTTATACCTTTATTAAGTACTACATAATCAGATTTGGACAAATCAGCTGATGAGATTCTAATAACATTATTAGTAGGAGTTACTGGGTTTCAGAATATCCAGCATTGCTTTCAAAGAGCCATCTATACTTGTTTTTAAATTTGTGTTTCCTGTCCCCCTCTTCCTTTTGTTATAGATAAAGGGACTGAATCAAAATTATGTGATGATCTATCTTGTTCCACATTATAAGACTTCTTACTGGCTGGTGATGTCTGCTGTCTGTCAGTTTCTGTATCAGTATAAGAGGACGGATCCTCACCAGAAGTGTCACTAATGGATTTTTTTCAAAATGGGCTTATTTCATTTTCTCTTTTGACCCATTGGCAAAGACTCCTGTTGGACAAACCTAACATTTTTACTGCTTTTCCTATATTCAAACAGCTTACCCAGTTGATAGTCCCTCGAATCCCTATTAAATTTGCAAATTCTCCTCTCTTTTAAAACTTGCTCAAAATGGAGCAACTCTTCCCTTAATTTATCAAAACATTGTTTATGGGTAGGTGAACTCTCAAAAGATTTAGCCTTTTCACAAATTTGAGTAACCTCAGGTATATATATATATATGTGTCTATTCTGCGTTCATAAAACTCATGTAAAATTTTAACAAACTGTATAGATGTTTTTTGCTGGATTTCAGCCGAAGAAGAAAGTAATGTATCATCCAGTTGGCCAACTAAAGATTTAATATGAATTCTCAAACTCCTTGGGGTGATATCTTTTTCCAAATAAGCTTTAAAATGCCTTAAATGCCAAACACATGATCTAAAATTTTTCATGTGTTTGTTAAGCTGGTCAAAAATAGAGACACATGCTGAATCTGGACTAGACTATCTGATCATTTATATAGTGTATATTCCCAATCCCAAATACTTGAATATCTTCTTTGTCTGCTGACAACCCCTTCCTTCATTATAAACAATGTTCTTACAATGACAAACTAAATACATAACATCAGAATTCCATGCCGCACTCTTATAGGCTGAGAGAAGTTCCTTCTCATTGGTTGAGGACTACTTGAAAAACTACTACAAAAATATATCTAGGCTCCATATATTTAAGTATTTAAAGGAATGTACATATTAACCCACATTTCCATTGCTACAGTATAAAATTGTAACATTTGCAAAACTTTGAACCATGTTTGTTGATTCTACAAGCTCAGAATATTACACTATGTTCTTCTGCTCATACCAAGGCACAAACTAGACAAGAATCGTTCTACTTACCACATCTTTACCCAGTTAAAGTTAATAGAAATCAAAAAGTCTTTCAGTTCCCAGTGACTTCTTTTTAAACTCACTTCAGACTGACATTCTTGTCTTAAAATTCAGAGTCTACTCTCACCTCACTTTCAGTCACTCCAATGAGCCTCAAATTTTGTCTTACCATATCTTCCAGTATTACCAACCACTAATAACTGTAAAGTCATTCTCTCAATTGCTCTGATGTGCACTTTGTGGTTTCTGCTATACTGGCAACATATATCATGCTGTTTATACAAAAATTCCAAATCATCAATATCACAGACAGGCCTTAAATCTCCTAGCATATCTTATTAAAAACTTTGATAAATAGCTCTGATCCTGCAAAATGAAATGTCATCCAGTGCCATATAAAGTCTTCTCATCACCATTGTTGAGTCAGGCAGGTTCAGCAACCAATGCGGGAAAGGGCACAAAAGCGCAGAAATTACATTTGTAACAGTTGGAAGTCCAGAAGTTTTTTTTTTTTTTTTTTTTTTAAAGAGCCAGGCAACCATGACTCCATCAGCAACCATGAACGGTAATGCGGGAGAGCCACAAATACAGAAGCAAAGGTATTCAGCATCTCTCTCTCTCTCTATCTCTCTTTTTTTTTTAAATAGAAGGTAGCATTTTTTTTTTTTAAGGATGCAAAAGTAGGGGGGTGCTCCCCCCTCGCCTTACAGTTCCGGTGCCTATAGAAAACGAATATAATAAAGGCGTGATGAGTGTATAAGGCTCACAAATGGGAAGTGGGGTAATGCATGGCCTTTCTCTTTGTGTAGATACCTAGGTATGTATAGCCCTCACTATACTAGCCATGGGGACAGTTCAGAGATAGAGTGGAAACATTCTGTATCACATAGACTTCTGCTTCCAGGATGCTGCAGCAGTTTCTTGATATTCCCTTGGCCCAAGTGAATAGCATATCTATTTCACAATGTCACCATATGCTCAAGCTAGTGCTATGTATGCCTTCTACAGAAAGGCAGACTTTTCTGAGCTGCTTTTTGTGATAGACTGCACCTATGTGGCTGTAAAGGCCTCATCTGGACCATGGGGGAGGTGAAATACCTTAACAGGAAATACAGCTGCCAGAGAGTGTGTTGATTTATGGGGCAGCATTACCAACATATTGGCCCAGCAACGTGTATAATATTCAGCCTGTTTCACACATACTTACATGTGCCTTTGCTCAGTTTACACAGATTCACACATGCCAGACTGTACTGAACATTCAGATCTGAGAACTTCCATAACCAGTACCACTGATTCACACTTTACTTTTTTACATGAAGGTGTTTGTGCACTTTTCTCCCATTTGCCTTACAAAGTCCTTAAATGTGGGACAAGGAATAGCACCTTGTGCACCTAATCAGTTTCCTGACACAGAACTGACAGGAATCTTTAGGTAGGCAGGGACTTCAGAAGTTTTCATATCAAGATATTCTTTTACTCAGTGCATTGGAAAAAGTATTAGCGTAGTATGCTTACGCATTAGTCTGTCCCAGGAAATCATAATCAGGAAGATGCATTGGTTTTTCTATTCACCACAATAACAGAATTAATCCTTTGTCAAATTCACTGGGATTATGCTCTGATATTCATAAAAGGCAAACCAGTTACATGTTTATACAGCACAAGAGCCATTCTTAAGAAATGTTTAGCACCCTCTCCATAAGTTGTTAAGGCTGAGGTTTCACAGTCAAATCTGCCAGTACTGACCAGCAAAGACAGTGGCAGTATAAAGAAAACAGCATATTTGTTTCTGCCTGTTGGCTATAACAGTAAGGTGCCCCTGCCTCTTATAAACTTAGAAATAAGCTAGAATAACAGAATGTGTGTTCACTTGCATTGTCTGAAAGATATGAAGTCTGAAACTCAAATATTCATCATTATTTAGTGACTTCAGTCCTCACGGATTTGTCTGAATGCCATAGATTTTATGAGGAACAGTATAAAATATGCGGCAAAAGTCTGGACTTTCTGTGAAAATCTGAACATTTTGGAGACATGACAAAGTGAGTACAAACATAAATGGATTGTGTTTACAGTGTCTTTCTGGCAGCTCTCATTAACTGTTTTATTGGCTTGAAAGCTGACAAAACACTTAGTTTTATTTTTCTTTTTTCTTCTGCAGCTAGTAGTACAAGAGTCTCTGATCATAATCTTTAATTAAGTGTTCTCAACATGGATGCCAAGATTCACCTTTGAACTTCACTCTCAAGATGACTTTCTTGGCATCCATGTCTCAAACACATCCTAACGAGGTTATGCTGAGAGATCCAGTCATAATCCTCCAAATCTTTGTTTCTTAGTACTTTAGCAATTTATTACTGGACATACCATGATGCACATATATATACATTTTAGATATATTCTAAGGGGAAATGCAAAATGTTGTGGATGAATTAGGGAATTGGACAGCAAAGGTGTCCACACATAGTCCAAACAGTTAGCTATGTGACACTTCCTTGGATACATAATATCTGTACTCCACTCATTATATACTAGAGCAACACTGGTTATCTCAAAGGACATGATATACAACACTTCTTAATTCTTTAGAACAGCATTACTAATAATGCAGTTTCATATCTCTACTGCCTTTTAGGCAGTATTTTACAAAGTAATGATACAGAATTTGGAAAAGCCGCAGTGGTACAATGGTAGCGTTGTTGCCTCACAGCAAGAGGTTCTCCTGTTCGATTCTTGGCTGGAATGCCTTCTGTGTGGAGTCTGCATGTCCTCCCCGCTGTCGAGTGGCCTCCGAAAGACATGTATGAATGGGCATGCCTTTGCTGAAGGTCGGGCTGGCAACTTGGCACCATATATATCTACTGCCAATCATTAACAGACCGGAGTTCCACTGTGGCGACCCCTAACTGGGAAAAGCCGAAAAGACAAACAACATTAAATTATCACTTAAGACACAGGCACGCATGCATTAACAGAAAAGAAAACAAACCACATTAACATTTATTTTCCATTTACATACATTATACATCACATATTTTTTCTTTCTTTATAACTATCATCAGTCTATCATTACATAAATTTCTCAGTTCGTGTCTTCCCTTAAACCTCACACTTCCTCCAATTGAACATTATTCTACATGCATTGTTGCCACAATTTCAGTTTGGTTCTATGGAATTTGCTTCTTCACTTTTCTTTTTTTTTTTTTACTCAAGAAAATTTTTTATTTTCAAATAATGATTTATAATTCCATAACATTTTATAAATGACATTTTGCATAACTATATACAATACATACACCAGCCTGACATTAATAATAGTTTTGGTTTTAAACAAGTAATATTAGTTATAACAATCTGTTCATCAGAGAACATCAGTTCATTGATGTAAAGTATCAAGCAATGACAAACCTTTTTTACATGAATTGTTAACCAATGTTCTTGGAAAAATCCTTAGCTCGTTAATTTTCATTCCCATCAAAATTGAGCTCTTCAGTAAAGTGTTGTTGATATGTTTGAGTTCCATCTTCTGGTTACACATCTCCTTGAAATTGCAAGTATTGTCCATGATAAATACATATTTACTTTGTTCAGATGTGGACCTTTGTTCACATTCAAAAGGATCAGTGCTTTAGATAAGATAAAGGAATCATTAAACAAAGCTTGTAAAAATGTATTAATTCCATTCCAATATGGTTTAATTTTAGAACAATCATAAAAAATATGATTCCAATCTGCTCTATGTGTCTGTTCACATCTCCAACATATTCCATTTGTGGAGGATCTGAACTTAGTAATTTTATCTGGGGTTAATAAAAGCTCTATGTATATATTTCCAATTAAAGATTTTCCAATACTGTGTGTGGGAAATGAGGTTTGGAAAAGACCATTTTGTCCAGGGACATCATCAAGGTGGGGGTTAGTTAGAGTTGCAGGATTTGGGAGGGTAGGGGTAGGATAGGGTTAAATAGGAATGGATGACATTTGGTAGGAAGTGAGGTAGAGGTAGGGAGGAGATTAAAGGATGTTAGGCAAGGATAACTGGATTAGGAGTCACATTTTGGCGTGAACTTGCTACAGTGCAAGTTTATGTCCAAGATGACCTTAGGTACTGCTGCTATGGTCAGGTAGGCCTTGTGGCAGGGCAGAGGTAGGTAACGTTATTTAGTCATGGGTTGGAGATGAGCTAGTATTTGTGGTTGTTTAACATAGTGTCATTGCCTAAGATTGTTAGATTGATCATTGCTCTGGTGGTCCAGTTTGAAGGATTTATGGTTAGGGACTGTGGGGTGGTCATTTCATTCTGAAGGTCTGAGGGTGAGGCTTTATTTGTAATATTTTATTACATATGGGAAGTAGCATTTTCAGGTTAGCTTTTATAGGCTTTTAGGGAGTTTTGTCTGTGTTATTGTGTTGTCAAGATACCTAGAAGAATGTGAACATTGTCTTAGTATGAGTGGATAGTGTGGGGCTGGAGTCGTGCGACTGTTGGTCTGGCTCATTTTTTTTTCCCCCTTCCATAGTAGGGTGTGCTCTGTTGTGCTCTCTTCATGGGGTAAGTTTGCGGGGAGAGTTTCGGCTTGGAGGGGCATTGCTGGTGTCCGGATGGTGTCTCATGTCTTCTGGTGGCGGGGCTGTGCTCGCTGTACTCAAAGGCGATGGGTTGTGGTGTTTTTGCAGGCTACCAGAGCAGTGTAGCTCTTTGCGCATGCATGTCTGCTGTCTAGTTACCTCTCAGTTGTACAGAACTGCACAGAATTGTCAGATCTGGGGGATATTTCAGTCCAGTCGCAGTTCTGAGTTTCAGCCTTGGTATCATTCAGTAAAGGGCTGCTAATCCTGGACTTTAAGCATAATGACCTTGAGTTTGATAAGGTTAGTTCTGTTTCTGTCAATTGGGGTGGGGGTCTTTGCAGATGGCTGTGCTATGCCTTATAAACTGAAGCTGTGAGGGAAATGTGGTGAATTACCATTACTACATAATGACAGGGAATGCCGTGGTACATTTTATGCTGTTGTGCTTTGGTGGATTGTTGCACATTTCCTTGTTGTGTCAGGTTTCAAGTTGTTTCATATTGCGGTACGGTACTTTAATGGCTGTTTTGGTGTCCCTATCTGTCCTGCTTGTATGTGGTGCTCAAGTTTATAGAGATTTGTTCCTGATTAGTCAAGAGTTATGGGTGCACTGATGCATGGCCTGGTGGGGGGTCAAGGTAGAGGGATCAGGGAGGTTTCGAGTAAAAGGGTGGATTATTTGTTCCTTTGAGTGTCCAGATTTGCCTCATATTTCGGTACATTTCTCATACATTTGTGGTTCTGACAAATCAATGAAGGTTACAGTCTGGAAATAATGACGGTCATTTAAGTTTCAGATGTATACCCTTCTGGAAATTCAGGCTAATGCAACATCTGTTATTCTATCCATTTTCTAAGTTTATAACAGCATACTGAAGGGTCCCCATTTTAGGGGACTTTGTACCCCCACAGCTGATGGCTTTATATGGTTTCTTGCTTTAGGAGGTTGACATCGGCTAGGGAGGTTGTAACTGACTTCCAACTTCTCTGGACACAGTGCAGATGGAGGGAGAGTGCTTTATTAAAAAAAGAAAAAAAAAGTGAAACCTTTTCCTCATGCGACACACTAGTAACTTTTAAGTTATAAGAGGAATATTTAAAAGCCATCCTAGCTTTGTGGAGTTGTCCCTTCATTATTGAAATCCAGATTTCTTGCGCTATGAAGTTGAAAACTATGGGACCAGGCCAGTTCAGTATTACATAGGGCACCCTGTTTGACGCATTTAGCACTTATAACTGCAGGTTTAGTTTTGTGTTTGGGCCGAGTGGCCCATTTGGTGGGTTGTTTGTTTTTCTTGCTGCCAGATGGATATGGTTGGTAAATATAGCTTGAGAGGGGGCATTGAAGTAAGGAAAAAAAAAGTAGATCTTCATGTAACAGCAGGGATGTTATGCTGCCAGTGCGGTTGCTCATGAGTCTTTTGTTCATGCCGGTCAGCTATAGAGTATTGTGCTTTGATTTAGTTAAAGCTAAGTGACTGTTCATGGGCTAGGATGGGAGGTGAAGTGTTTGTTTCATGAGCTGGGGTGTGAGGCAAGCAGCTGGAAGGTCTGCACATGCGGCTTCAACAGCAAAGGTGGTGTAGAGGAAGGTCCGAGAGATTTTCACAGATTGTCCGGATTTTATCATGGTTTGGTCCATTTCTCATAAAATTGTGTTTTTCTGTCAAGGTATGGACGGTGTTGGTCAGGGGACAGTCATTTGAGTTTCAGACTTTATACCCTTCAGGGCCTTTATGCCCCACTACTGATGGCTTTGTACAGATTGCTTGCTGTAGGAGGTAGGGAGGTATGCGGTAGCATTAATATACTTTGGAAAAGGATTCTGTGCTGTGGCATTAAGGAGAGCTTGAATTTTGGAGGAAAGGTGGTGAATTACACTGAATGAATAATCAGAGTTATAAACTGCTCTTACTTCGGTAAGTCTATATTAATTCATATGCTCTGATTCTGTCGATGTCTCAAGTTAATAGCACTAACATTTTAAAGGTGTCCCTGAGTTTTGGATTTGTCAATGATTCTTTTATGTTCTCTGACCATCACACTGATTTGTTCAGATATTTGAGTTAAAAATACATTTATAAAGTTATTTGTGTTAAAAATGCATCAACAGTAGGTCCTGCTGGGTGTATACATATTAGGCTATATTTTTGTAACTGATCAAACTTCTATGTTTATTTATTTATTTTACAGTTTGTTTACTGAGATAGTCCATTGGGCCAAGAAGAACCCATTTTCAATAGAGTCCCAGGGGGGAAAGCTCCATGCCAACAATATAAGATAAAGACAATACATTCACATACATCAGAGAACCTGGGAAGGGTGGAAAGTTTGAAATTGTGTTATAGCTTTCAGGGTGTGCCTCATTTGGAGTTGGAAGGTTAAGAGCTAGGCAGATGGCTTTACAATATAAGTTAGCTTTGCTTATACAGGGCACTAATGGATGTGGTGCGGAATTGCAAAGTTACCCAGGTTGTGGATATTGCTAGGTCCCTTCATGTGTGGGGTTTAGTTTAAAATATTTGACTGGTAGGTAAATTTATCTTGGGTATTTGCTAGGGTCATTTGAAGCATAGCTTTAGTTATGGCTGCTTTGTCATAGATGTGAGTGGCGGTGATACATTTCTTCCCATGTTGGCGGGATAGGTTGTCCTTGAAGATGTCTTGGAATGGGGGTTATGTATTTTAGATGATTTACATGTCTTTTCTTTCTTGCAGTTGGGGTCTTGGAATGCTGTGGCTGTAATTTGGAATAGGTGGGGATAAGATGGAGCCTTTTCTTTACATATTAGAGGGTTTACTCTTCTCCTTTACTTTGTAGATGATGGTGTGCCCAGTACCAGTGGTGGCAACACACAGTGAATTCGCAGATGATGGAAGCAGTGATGTGGGAGGAGATTACACATGGGGAGCACAAGTGGGCAACAGCTACTGACAGAAGTAAGGCGATTTCACATGGATTTGGGGATTTTGGTGCTTGAATGGTTCATAGGGGGTTATGTAAGGAGGTATGTTTGGGTCAAGGTAAGGTAGGACTAGGGGGTACGATGGTGCAGGTACCAGTGGCTGTTGTCATTGATGGAATGGTGCATAAATGTGCTTGATTGGGGGAGTGTTATATAAAGAGTCACTGTCCTGCAGGAAATAGTTAAAGTTAGTTGATGTTGAGGGGCTAGGCATTCATTTTGTTGGAGCTGTGTAAAAAGGGGTCACAGGGAATTTTATTTTATTTGCTGTTTAGCAAGATATGTCGAACTTGGTGCGATTTGGGTAGTGTATCAACAAGTAAAGGAGTAGGTTGGGGGCTGGGTAAGGCAGGATTGTGGATCTGTTATGGGGGGCCTGGGGGTTTTCTACAGGTGGGGTGGATGCGCAGTAATTAAAGGCATAGGAAGTCACTAGGTTACTGGTGCTAGGGCCCTTAAAGTCAGTTTATCTATATTAGTTTTATTTATGGTTATTATACACTTGTATTTGGAGGTAAGGTAGTCTGCTGGGGGAGGATGGCTTGATGTCTGGTAGATGGTATGTTAATAAGTGTTTGTTTGTATTCATTAAGGCATTTTAAGGTTGGTGCAGCTGGGTAGTGTAAGGCCAAGAGAGGATTAAGGTATGTTGAGGGCAAGTTACAGCATGGTTTGATATTTGCTTAGAGGTAGTTTTGGGTTCTTACTGGTGTGAGGAGAGGCACCAATTTCAGGAGTTGGGGTAGTTGCTAAGTTAATGGCTTTAAGGTTTTCATGAACTAGACAGCCTCAGGTAAGTAAGTTTCCTTAATCCAGAGTGCATTCAATGTTGCTTAGTCAAGAGGGACATGGGTGATTGTTGCCTGTGTCCAAAAGGAATACAGGTAGACCTGTGCGGGGGGGGGGTATTTACACTTCAGGTTTGGTAATCGGATATAATAGCACGGCTATGGATTTTTTTTTCCCTTTGCCTTAATTATGGTTAACAGCGTTGTTGGGAATTAAATGGTTGGGAAAAGAGTGCTATATTGTTTATAGAATAGGCCCCTTTGTAATGCAATCATTTGTTTATTTCACATGGGTATTAGTTGTATTGTGAATCTGTCAGGTGTGGAGTAAATCTTATGGGTATTTTTGTTAACGCATCTTAAGTTTCATTGGTGTTTTGTATGCGTTAGTAAATGCATTTTAAGCAGTTGATGAAGGAGATACACTAGTGGTGGTGCATACTCTCATTCAGAAGTTGTGATTATGTGTGGATGAAGTATTTATAGTATTTTTTTTTCTTTTACAGGTGGGTGGAAGGAAGGTGGCTTTGATAGGCAAGAGATGGGGTTGAGGTTGATGTCGGTTGATGGAGTGGTGTGAAAAGAGGTTATGGCCTTCCAGCAAAGCAGTCACATATGGAATTGTTATATTTTCTTCCCAATAGTTACAACGTAATGGTTTGTTTGCTTGTTTTGGGTGGGGAGCATCAGGACTGGAAGAAAAAAAAAAAGAGGATATTGTACCTACTTTGAAGAGATCTCATTTGTATGATGGTATGCAATGGGGTTTAATAACAAAATAGTATGGCTTGTTTTGTTGAGTTGTTAGAATGTCATGATGGCTGTTGAGCTGTTTTATTGCTTATAAGGGATAGTTAATATGATGGGGGATTGCTAGATAATGGTATTTTATGATACTATTTTGGTTATTTTAAGCAGTGAAATGGGGCTGGGATTAGCCATCATGGTTTGTTCTTGTTTCTGTGTGGTTTCAGATGACGGTGGGCTTTGTGTTGGTTTTCCAGTTGAAGGGTAATGATGGGGGAGTCATTAGAATTGTTATTGTTCTGGCATTAAGGAGAGCTTATTTACTTATTACTGGATTGGGTGGTAAATGGGGTTGCAATTTGGTATGATGGCATGTAGTTGACACTGCGTGGTTTTTATAATGCCCTTGAAGTCTTTGTGGAGCAGCCATTGGTCATGAAGTAAGGATTATTTATCTCATGTGCAGTGGGTATGCTAGGTTATCTTAGCATAGGTGAAGGGTCAGTGTTTTGTTTTCAGCGATTTTGGTCACTGATTATTTTTGTTATGTGATAGGGCTATAGCAGTTAACTATATCCACCTTGGTTAGTGGGGACAGGGTACACCAAATGATGTTTAGCCGGATGCTTTAATGGTTTTTAGATTGCTGGAAATGTGCAGCAGAGAGAGGGAGAATAGCCTGGTCAGGTTGGTGGACAGAGAAGAGGGGCAGGCGTGCCCTCTTCTGTTCCCCCTCTGGTGCTGGACGGTCAATTCAATAAGTTGGAAAAGGAAAGTCAGCAGTTACGCTACTTGACAAGTACATAAGTAAGCGGAGGAAGCTGCTTATTTGGTTGCTGGTATAATGAAATAAATGGTAATGAAAGTGAGCGTTACGTTGCTTGATAAGTATATAAGCAAGTGGGTGAAGCTGCTTATTGGATTGATGGTATAATGCAATAAATGTTAATGAAAGTGAGCAGTTACGCTGCTTGATAAATATCGATAAATGGTAACGGAAGTGAGCAGATACACTGCTTCATAAGTAGGTGAGTTGAGGTATGGATGCTGCTTAGTGATCAGGATGAGCAGGTTTACACTGTCCTCTCCTAAGATAATGTTACATGGATGTTATTTCATCTATATCATGTTTGGTTGAAGTGAATGAATATTGAGTAACATTTATGTTTATGGAAATTTAATAAAGATCGTCAAATGTCATTCGGTGCAATGTGTTTCTTGAAGGGGACCGGGACAAGTGTATTTAACTGATAACAAAATGTTTACTTTAGTTTTTTCATTTAGTTGTAATGAATAACCTTTTGAGATGTATTGCCAGTAAGAAGCTTTAGGCATTGTTTTATAGACTATTAGTTCTTTATATAAGTAGGATATACTATGTTCATTGTTATGGTCATTATATATAGTTCCATATAAGTGATTTATGAGTTTCTGTATAGTTTTACAAGAAGAATTATTAATTATTCTGCATAAATCTTGGGTATAGATTAGAATGCTTTGTAGAAGCAGCCAATTCTGTGATTGAATTTTATAAGTTGTTTTTATCTCTTGTATGTCCAAAACTTTTAACTCTTTAATGCATTGTAACCAACAATAAAATGTATTTTGTTCCCAAGAAATGATTACTTCTCTATATATTTTATGAGGATAGTCTCTTGTTATGGTAATAGGTACTAAGAGGTTAATTCAAAGCTTTAAATCCATATTAGCATTTATACGTTTCCTAAATGAGTTGATGTAGTACTTAATCAAATGCGTTTTAGTAGGTTTTGCTATATTGTATTGCATGCAAATATTTAGTAGTTACCAAGGTTTATTAATTTTATCTAATATTGGAAACTTGCTTAAAAGGGTAAACTCATTTGTTGATATAACAGTTAGTAGTTCTTTCCAATTAGCAAGGTGATTTGGATTTATCCAGTCTATAATAGTTTTGAATATGGATGCCTTTATATATGTTACAAACCACACAGGAACAGAATGGATCCAGGAGCAGAAAACAGCAACACTGTAGTAAATATCCAAAGAATTTATTAGTCCACAAGAACAGAGATTAAGTGCTTTCGTATAAGTACTTCATCAGAATCTGATGAAGTACTTATATGAAAGCACTTTATCTGTGTTCTTGTAGATTTAAAAAATTAATTCTCAAAATAAATGTAATTGTGGTCCAATATTAAACCCATCATATCAGTAATGAGGCATATCTTGTCCCATTCCAAACTGGAAAATTTTCTCAAACTGTTACTAAAGTGTTCTAGACCAACCTCCTTCGGAATGCATGAAAAAGGTCTATTATGTCGATAGTTATAAAAATAAGATTCCTGTTCCAAATTTCAGGTGTCAATTTGCTAAGAAACACCCAGGAGTCCTTAATCAGATGGGAAACATTATTATAAACTGGTTTAACCCATCTATCTATAGCAACACCTATAGGGAAGGTTTTAGACTTGCTTCCTGATATGATCGGTCTAAAAGGGGGACTTTCCAAGGTTTTGTGTATTTTAGGGATACCTACAATGGTAGCCAATGTAGGATATTCATCCTTCAAAAACTGGTCAACCTCTTCAGTAATTCTGTGATCAATGTAATATTCTTCTAAAGCTAGGTCAATGCGTCTATACCCAATGTTAACTTCATTAAGGGAAAATGGCTTCGTATTTACCAGATTGATACAGTATGTTGTATATTTCTTTAATATAATCACATTTATTGTAAATAACAATTCCACCCCCTTTATTGGGTTTCATGACCCTCACTTGATTGTTGTTAATGAGTGTTTTCAAACATACTCGTTCACCTGCAGTTAAATTGTCTTTCCATTCCATGCTTTGTCTAAGGTTCTTCCTGTAAGTTCTATAAAAACTATAAATATCTTGATTAACTATTTTCTCGAAACTCCCTATAACAGGATTACTTGTGGCAATGTAAGTACTTTTCTTCTTAAGAATGTTTAAATTCCTTTTACAGCTTTTCTGTTATCAAATTCTTCCTTCTCAAACTGAATAGCTAAGTTCAGTCTGCGACAAAATAATTTAAATTCAGTGATAGTGTCCACTAAATTGATATCAACTGTAGGTATAAACTTCATTCCCTTAGAAAATAATTTGTAAAAATCTTCAGGAATGGCAAAATTAGTGTAGTTAAATACTTTGAAACCATTGTATGTGGTAATAATATTGTCCTTGTCCCTTGAAGGTACCGTATCTAGCCTTTCTAAATGAACTTGACTCTTTTCTAAAATGGCTAATGACAGTATGTTGTCACTCACGGTAAAATCTTGGTCATGTATTGTATTACCATTATCATAAGCTATTACCTCCTTATCGTATGTTCTGTTGTTGTCATGAACAGTTATCTCTTTCTCCTGTTCCAAGGTGTGAATGGGTTTTTTGACGGAGGTCCAATTCTTCCTTTATAAGCATTCACCTCACCTTCTACAGTAATTTCATCAGATCTGTACTGTCTACTCTTCTCTCTATCTTAGGCCATGTGTATGCTCTGTGGTGAGTGTATTGATCCATATCACGAACAATTTTCCTTCCTTTCCTGTTATATATGTCCCATGCTTTTTGATCAGCTTGGGTAAATTGCTTCTCATATAACTCTGTCCATTGTTTCAATAATTCATGAATAACAATTTCCTGATTTAGAATGTCAACATCATGTATCGGTTGTATTATTTTTTCATCATTCTTCTTAATTAATAAACTCATATAGTTATACCCAAAGCTGTCAAATAACAAATTGAACTCATTCTTAGTTCTAGTATTTAAATCAACCCCCATGGGTATTTTAAAAAATCTAATACCCTTAGGAACAATTTTCAGGGAAATGCATTTAGTGAAATACGCATTTTCAATTTTTAAATTCTTAATAGACAATAGCTTCTTACCTAAAGAATATATATTTTCTTTAATGGTAACATTAAAATTGTTAGTACAGTTGTCAATCACACTATCATTTCTGTCATTTTTGTCATATTTTGTAAATTCATAGTCGTCTTTTAAAAAACATTCTAAGTGATCACAAACAGTAACACTCGTTGGTTTGACTTTACTTTTGTAATTGTCAGTCAATTTTGCCTTATAACTCTTGTACCCTTTACTATTGTGGGCGATAGAATTATTTATGTTATAATCAGTACCTTTTGAATTGTCCGCATGTGTTTTCGATACACCAGCATATGTTTTCAAAGTCATTGGGCGCTTAAGTCTCGCTCCCTGCCTTTCCATTTCACTGTGCACGTGGAACATACTGAAATCAAAAGTAAACTCGTTGAGAGAGTTTTTGCTGGTGTCTCTGCATTAACTCAATATAGGTCCACCTGAAGAATGATTAGAAAAGTGATTTTCTTTCATAGTAAATTGCCTTGACCGTTGGGTATCTCGCAAGGTGAACTGGTGTTTATCCTTGCGAGAACCTCCACGCTGTTGGTTGAAACCACGTCGAAACCTCCCGGTACTTCCAACTGTAATTCACGTGGTTTTTCCGCTTCGGTAGTACTAGGTGCAGCTAAAGTGCGTCCGACCAAGCCTGCCAAACGGGCCATCTCCTCTTTGAGTTCAACAATATCCAATTGAAGTTTGTTTAGTCCGATGTAGCCTGAAGAACCTCGTTGGAACCCTCCATACCGACACAAACGTAAAAATCACAGTAGGAACAACAACGTAAATCTACCAAAAGGTACAGGACAGCACAACGAGTCCACAGCTTGAACAGGTCCCAATTTATTGATAAAAAACGAACAACAAAAATTTTTCAGAATGAACTCTATAATAACGAAGTTAAGCGCTTTCATCTGTCTTATGCAGACTTCCTCAGAACTGCCATTATCACGTCAATATGCTTTTTATACTTGATTTTGGCGCCAAAACTTTTCAAAAATTTAAAGTGATACCTTCATGATACAACATTGTTCAAAACAACTAATAGTATATATGTAGGTATGTTAAAATAATTCACACTGTCCTAACACTTGATGTTCCAAATGTGCAAAACATAGTTTTAAATTCACTATAATAGATCAGGTGGAGATGACAACAAGGGGAGGTGATGTTAAGGGTATGTTAGCCATGAAAGAGAGTAGATAGGTATTAATGACTACATTAGTATAAAACCATTTATATGCTTCGCATAGAATTATCATTATTTTATAAACTGTACACACAATACAAATTAGCATCAACTTATTGCATTATTGTACAATTTATGGATACGATTATGAATTTTTAAAAAAACTTTTAATGTTGAAGATATAGTAAGAGTGCAGGTGATATATATATATTTATTTATTGTATTTATTTATTGTATTTAATTAATGTATACATACATTTTTTTAAGTGGAAGGACTGTTTTGCACATTTGGAACATCAAGTGTTAGGACAGTGTGAATTATTATAACATACCTACATATATACTATCAGTTGTTTTGAACAATGTTGTATCATGAAGGTATCACTTTAAATTTTTGAAAAGTTTCGGCGCCAAAATCAAGTATAAAAAGCATATTGACGTGATAATGGCAGTTCTCAGGAATTCTGCATAAGACAGATGAAAGCGCTTAATTTCGTTATTATAGAGTTTATTCTGAAAAATTTGTGTTGTTTGTTTTTTATCAATAAATTGAGACCTGTTCAAGCTGTGGACTCGTTGTGCCGTCCCCTAGAAATAAACTAAAAATGAGACTTTTCTCTTACTAATGTTATTCTCAAAATGATGGTATTTGTCTCTCCATAGTCCCCATGCAACCATGCATTTATGAGAAAATCATTAGTAAACTGTGCCCAGGAAAAAGGACTCTTCATATCTTTGCCTGTGGTGTTCACCATGTAGCCAGTTGTGTACCCAAGATTTTATGCCTTCATTGCCTTCAGATCACTGTGTGTACATGATTCTGTCATGGCTTGTACTGTCAAATGCTTTTGCCAGATTGAAATGAGTTGCATGGACAGATAAATCTTTATTAGGATGGCTCACAGATTTTCAAAGACATTATGATGCTAGTATGTAAAATCTATCTTTGGAAAAACTGTACTAGGTTACAACATGGATAAGGTTTCCTATGCAAGTCTGAGTTCCATGATGATTCTTTCCATAACCTTGCATAACATACCCATGAGGCTGATCAGTCTATAAATACTGGAGCCTATGGAAGGGCTGACATTGTGGATTAGGAATGAAATGGTCTGCTTCAAGAGATCAGGGACTAAGTAAGGTCATCAGTCCCATAGGAAAGCATAATTATTTGCCTTCCACTAAGTATAATTCTGATAATGTGCTACTTCTCATGTTCTACAAAAACATAACTGAATAAAGCAAGAAATCTTCAGTTCACTTTTCAGTTCATTATATTTGCCTCCCTTAAAGACTGACCTCATTGTGTATTCATAGATGGGCTACTGACAGAGCTCTAATTCTACAAGACAATACAGATAAGGATGAAAGAACCACAAAGTCCTTTTCCATCCTGGTTTATACTGATTCAGTGCATCACAAGATCTTCATCTTTCAAGGACTGGGTCTGCAGTGTCCAGTCTAGGGAGAGAATACAGCCAACCTATGACAGCTAACCTGGGTTCCAGTGAAGGACTGAAGTGCCCATGTTTAATTTCCCAGTTTCAGGGAGGTCATTGGCTGAATCTACAGACTTTAAATACCCAAAGGTTGGTTTGCTCAGCTCATTATGCTGCTGTGCATGAACCTCTGTTTGTCCTACTGGATAATTAACACAAGAGTCTAGTCTAAACAGGTATTGTGACCCCCACATACCTGTTGTAGATAATGTAAATTTCACTTCCTTCTCTGCCTCATTTTAGTTGCACTAACATGACTGATTTTCCTAGTCCTTATTACATACCATGGAAATCACCTTGTCCTTTTTAAGTTATTACCTTTATAATTGCACTTCATCTGATTCCATTTTTGAAATCAGCACTGTTGTTTTGCTGAATGTACCAATTACTACATTAAGTCTTATTGTACTGCTTTACCTTGTTACTGTTACTTGCTTCATTCATGGCATTACCTAAGGCGATATTGCATTGTTTGTAGAAGAGCCATAGTGGGATCTTCTAACACCTGGTGCTGTTCCTCAGTATGGTAGTTCCTTGGAGCTCTGATTTGCTGTTTCCATCAATACTGCCATATTAAATTATTAATAAGATGTTTAAGCTTACTAAGATAGCTGTCTGTTTAGTACAGTCATCCTCAGAACTTGTGTTTCTTTGTCTTATCTTTCTGCTATGTCATGTATTCTGAAATGCTCTGATGGCATTTGATTTCTCTTATTCAGCCTAAAATGTTCTGCAGCTTTCACATCTATCAGTTTCAAATGCTTTTGTAAGGTCTTTTATACAGGTCTATCAACTATTTTGGCTGTAATTAACAACCCTGGTCCTTCCTATTCACATGAATATTATTTACTAACTAATGATGCTCGGCTTTGTAAATACCAAGCTTTCAGTCTTAGTAGTATCAGTATGAACCAAATGTCATTCAGTTTGAAAACGTTTGTCCATGTTTGCTCACTTCCTTTCTTTTTTTTTTTTGGTTTTCTTTGCAAACACCAAATTGTGTTCCAGTGTGATTTAAAATAATCATTTTTTACAACACAAGTAGCTATATTGCATATTCTTGATTTGTTACACATTGGCACTGAGACCTTTTGTGATACAAATTTTGAATCAGCAGATTTAGCTGAGAAATGTTTAACTTTATTTAATACTGCATCCTTCTGCATTCATGAAAGAACTAAATTGTTTCAAGAAGAAAAGTTTTGTTAGAAAAACAAAATAATGGTGCAATTATTTGTTCATTGGTGGTTACTTGACTGTTGACTAGCCAAGCGTAGCCAAGCTTACCCCAAATTTACCAAAATATTGCTGACATCTAATAATACGACAAGGAATTTTATGTGTTCACAGGCTGCTCCTGTCAATTAGAATCTGTTGAAGCCGTAACTGAATCACTATTATGCATTTTCTTACTGAATTTCAGTCCGTGGCTCTGACACCACTTGTTGGTTTGAGTCAGGCCTTTTTGAATTGTATCTATGACTTTAGGGGATTCAACAGCCATACTTAGCTTACAATCATTTGCAAACCTGGTCAGCCAGAGGCCCTTGATGTTTGCCTTGACTTCATAGAAATAGATGCAAAAAATGAGAGTCCCAAACACTGATCCCTGTTGGACTCCACTAGGAACTGGTCTCATTGTGAAGGCGGACTCCCCCATCTTAACTTCTTTTGTATAACAGTGAGCCAGCTGCCTATCCATCGGGTGACATATAGATTTATGCCTAAATCTGTAAGTTTATCTACAATGCCAAAGTGAGGTATTGTACCATACACCTTGGCTAGGTTAAAGTAAGAAGTGTGCACCATTTAGCCCTCATCCATAGCTTTAGTGACTTTCTCAAAGAAGTCCACCAGGTTAAGTAGGCATGACCTGCCTTTCACAAAATCAAACTGGGTGGGGTCCAGTGTCTGTAGGTTTGTTATGTCATCGCTTATCATATCCATAGTTATTCTTTCCATGACCCTGTATATGAGACTAGTCAGACTTATAGGTCTGTAGTTCCATGCATCCATGGAAGCCCCCCCCCTCCTTTGTGCAGTGGGATAACCAATGCAGTCCACATTCATTTGGCATGAAGACTGTGTGGAGGCTATGGTTAAAAAGAGATTCAAGCAGGCTTAACAGGTCATATTTCTTGCCATTCAGGAGGTTGTGATCCAAATGGAGAGTTGGTAAGTCAGCAAGCAAAGGAGAGTAGTATTGCTGGAACTGAATTCATCCTCAAGTCTTGGTAAGTACCTTCACGAAGTGGGCCCTGTTTTTCACAAAATTTCACCAAGATAACAATGGTATATAGGCTGTATTTTATAGGTATATGCACTGGTGGCAGGACTGGAAAAAATGACAGTGTAGTATCCTCAAGGCATGGAAACATTCCTACAATGGGACTAGGCAATGCCGTGGGGGATGGCCCCTGTTGCAGAAGGAAGTAGCAGTCCACAAAAATCAAAGAAACTTATAGGCCAAAAAGAGCCATAAAGATGATAGAGAAGACTATTGAGGATAAGAAGGAAATGATGTATTATTACTATTATGCAAGAAGCCCAGAATTTCCAGACAGAAGATATACAAAAAGATTAAGGGAGACATTAGAGGAAGGAAAAATACTTCCACAAGAAAAACTGTCAGACGCTTCAAATAAAAATTTGTGTTCATTAATACAACAGATTTAAGAAAAAATTATACAGACTAAGAAGCCTTGGTCCATTCAAAAAAAGAAGCAACTGAGGAAGTGCAGAAATATAAATAATAAAATCTAGAGACTTTTGAAAGGTATAAAAAGAAATATGTATATGGGAAAGAAAGAGAGATCTGATATGGTGCAATGTTTATGCAAAGGAAAAAGCCAGATTAAGCAACAAAAAAAGGCAGCTCCAAAGATATATGAAGAACAATACAGGCAAAGGCATCCGGATAAGGAATGTCACAAAAAAAAAAAAAGTAGAACAGAACATTAGTAAAGTAGAAGTTAAAAAATAGAAGCTGAAGTTATGGGGTACTTGCAAAGTAAAGGATTTTGTGTAGAAAGTCTAACACACATTAAATCACAGCATGATGGAACAAAGAGTCCCCAAAGTAAGGAGAAACAGGAGGATCAGGACACATGTGAAGAAGAAACATGAACACAAGAAAGAAAAATATATTTAAAATGGTGTAATTTTTATGCAAAGGAGAAAGTAAAAAAAAAGTAAAACTAGTCAATACAAAAAGAGCAGCACCAAAGATGCTTGAAGAGAAATACAGTCAAAGGTATCCTGGCATGGAAAATTTTACAATTACAAAAAGTAAGAAAGCAAAGAGGAAAATTAGAAAAGAGGATTAGTAATGGAGAAGTTAAAGAAATAGAAACTGAGTTTATGGATTACCTACAAAGTGAATGATTTAGTGTAGAATATCTAACTCAGAAAACATCACAGCAGGATAGAGCAATGGAGCCCCAAATTAAGGTGAAGCTAGTAGAGCTGGAAACATCTCATCAGTTGCCATATAAAGATACATTGGAGACTTCCACAGGGAGCAAATACAAACATTCAGTTGAAGTTGCACAGCAAGGGGAGGAACAGGAAACTGTGGCAACTCTGACAGAGTCAATGTTGTGGAGTGATAGGCCAGTGAGTTCCCATATGAAAGAGCAATGGATGACTCAGGATGAAACTGAAGAGACTGTGGCACAGGAAGATGTTGTGGAGCTATCTACAGAATGCCTGAAGGAAATGGAGAGCAAAGAATAATATATTCTCAGTTTAGAAGAAAAAGATCAAAGAGAAATGATGCTTGATGGGCAGACATATTAAGGTCAATGAAAGAAACAGACTACAGAAAGACAATAAAACCCCAAAAGAAGCTTGGTAAAAACAAATGAACACAGTAATTAGGACTGTCCATACAGATTTGTGTGACATAACAGAAGTAAATAGGATGTTATTCTGAAGGTAAATTAATAACAGATTACCACAAAAACACAGGGTAGTAAGGGAAAGGAAGGGGATAAATCATATGCAATTATGGAAGTATCAAATAGAGATAACTATAAATTAATTAAGACAAGAAGTGTCACTGTTAGAACAGTATAGATGAGAGAAGAGATCAACAAAATTACTAACAGATAATTAAAAGCAATGCACAGTATCAGAACAGATCAGAATCTATTGTGCGCTATTCAAATAATAAACTAAAAATATTAGCACAGGCAGAACACTTAGAAGATATGCAGATAAATATAGAGGAAAAGTACAAAATAAGTAATATATTATTGACCCAAAAAGTTTTACAGAGATTGGGAAACAAAGCAAAAGGAATTGAAACACCACCAAAAAAAAAGAAGAAATAGATACATTTTGGAGAAGTATTTATGAAAATCCTGTGGAACATAACAAAGATGCTAATTGGATAGACGAAGTAAACTTTATGCCTCTCCAATATATACCAACCTAAGGCAATGTGATCTAAACAAGCTAGAGACCTGCTACAACAAAATCACCAAATTCACCACAGGGGCATCCTACAGTAGTCACCACTGTCTCTCACTTGCTGAACTGGGCTGGCTTGAACTCCCTCACCTCCTTCAATGGTATCAACTCTCACTCGCCCATAAACTAGTAAACCATCCACTAAATGTGCCATCCCTCCAGAATCTACTCCATCCCTATCGCACCACCAGACCACTAAGATCCAGCAACAAAAATCACTTGCAGATCACTAAAGCCAATAACTCTGCTGGTGAAGCACTATTCTCTTGCCCCATAGCCAAATTATGGAACTCCCTCCCACCCACAATTACCTCCATACCGTCATGCATCCACTTCAAAACTTTACTAAAAGCGCACCTAAAAACATGCTGGCTATGCCCTTGCAACTCCCACTCTAATATCATCATCCCATCCAACCACTAGCTTTCTTTCCACTCCACTAACTACCTTGATTATCGTAAGCTCAGATGTTCATAAGCCTAGTACTTATTATACAGCAGGAACTTCTTATTGTAACATTTGTTAATGTCTGTTATGTACTTCACAGATAAAGATTCTAGTTGTCTACTGATGTACTATGTTCTTCATCTGTAAATATGTTGTAAGTAAAGTATTGCTATGTAAATTGTTAATCGCTATGTAATCCAATGTAACTACTGTCTGTTTATTTTAACTGTGGAGCTTTTCTCCCCGGGCCTCCGCTGAAAATGGACCTACATCCAGTCGGACACTCCCGGTCAACAAATATAAATAAATAAATAAATAAATAAAGTTCAAAGGTAATGGATATATTGAAACAAAGTTAAGAAAAGCTTCTAAATGGAAACCCCGAGGCACATATGCAGTACCTAACTTTTGTCTAAAAGTATTAACATCTTTACATAAAGACTTAGTAATGAGTAAGAACTATATGTGCACCATTAAGAGACACCAGCTTGCTTAATAACAGGAAAAGCAATACTCCTACTTGTGAAGATAAGTGAAGGCTGCCAGCCTAGCCAGATAGAATTTTGTAGATAATTCTGTCATTTGTAAATATTAATGTAAGCCACAGGCTTGTTCTCTTAAATGTGAAAAGACTGTATTGGATGTTGAACTGAAAAAATGTAACAACAGTGCACTCTGCTGTAAGAAAGCTGATAAGTTAAGCATTTCATGACTGTCTTTGATCTCAGGTCTTGGAGCCGAGATGTCTGGATGAAGGAATTCTGGCTATTGCTTGAGACCAGAGTTAAATGCTAGAATTTGCTTGTATAATTTTTTTATTGCTCTGGATTCCTGACCAGCTGCAAGAGCAAAAGGACTATTAACCTCTGAGTTTCTGTTAGCCTGGGAACCAGAAAGAAATGATGTAATCTGAAATGAATCAGTGGTACCGTGTTATCAATTTAAGGGCAGAAAGAATGAGGACATTTAGCATTTGTCTTGAGAACATCCAACTCACCAGCACTCTGCCTGTGCCCATATGCAAATTTATTTTAGAACTGTGTTTTATCTTAGATATAGCTAGGAACTAGGAATATTAGATTAGCTTTTTTTTTCTGTATGGATGTCAGAACTTTTCTACTGAATTATAAGTATTTCTCTGTGATCCCTGAACTCTTGACTAGCACTGTGTAGTAAGAAGTATTGTCTTGTGTTTTTTATTATTTATTAAATATTTTTAAACCTTTCAACTGTGGCTGTTTTGTGTAGAGATAATTTAAGCTCTAAGAGTACATTGCATGTATTTAGTGATATTGTACAAAGCCACTCCAATAGCCTTGCTGTTCAGTCATACTTATAGTATTCTCATCCTACGGGGTGGTGAAAGCCACACACACTCTGGCTAGGCTTATAAATGCCCTAGGGCAGATAGCATAGTATGAACCTATGAACCTATGAACCATTTGGATAATAATATTGCACAGTATAATTGGACACTCTTTCATGAGGGCCTTTTAGTATCTAGTAAATATTAGTGGGTGTTGGTAAGTGGTACTACCATATAGTCTGGGTAAAAGGCGCACAGCTGGAGAACCTCTGCCAGCCTTCCGCAGGAGTGTTTGTGTGGTTATATATAACTCTTATCTCAAAGTGTATGTATGTGTCAGCTACTTGGGGAGAGACATGAAACACTGGTTGGGCAGAGAGGGTGATGGAGGTTTTAGCTTGCCCACTAGGCTGAGATCTGGACCCTATAGCCGTGCCAGTGGGGAGTCTTATTGGGGACCAGGATAAAAAGCAAGAAACCAACCCCAGACTGACTGTGATCTCTGTGTGCTCTTAAGGGAAATTGTACTTTACTGCATGTGTATTTATTATCCTTTCCCTATATGGACACCCCTCACTAGTGTTAGTGGTGGGGATTGGGGCTCTTTGATCTCTGGGCCAGTACACGGGCATCACACTACTTAAGAGTGAACCTGCAAGCTATCCTAAAAACTATAGACCAATAATGTGCCTTCTGATGATGTATAAACTAAACACTGGAATTCTTGCTGACTGAGTATATAGTCATTTAGAAGAAAACTCAGTCATGGCATAGAACAAAAGGGAAATAAAAGAAAATCGTACGGGACAAAGGATCTTTTGTTGTTAAATAAAGTCATAATGGAGAACTATAAAAAGGGGAATAATCTATGTATTGCATGGACAGACTACAACAAAGAATTTGACAGTATCTCACATTCATGGATAAAAGAGTGTTTAAAAATGTATAAGATGCATCTTACATTGATCGATTACATTACAACTTCCATAAAACAATGACAAACCACTTTGCAGTTAAGCCATGATAAAGGACAAATTATTATTCCAGGGATAGAAATTCAAAGGGGGATATTCCAAGGTGAATCTCTGTCACCGCTGCACTTTTATCTTGCTCTTAACCCATTAAGCTGTTTAACAGATGAGGTCATGGCTACAATTTGGCTTCCAGAAAATAACAAAGTATAAATACTTCTAATCTTCTTTTTGTAGATGATTTAAAACTGTATAGTTCATCAGATGAGGAAGTGAAAACATAACTGCAAGTGCTCAAAACTTTTTCAGATGATATAAGAATGTCATTTGGTCTTTATAAATGTGCAAAAGCAACTTTTAAAGCAAGAGAGCTGCAAAACCAAAAACACCAGTTTGGGACAGGAATGTGGTATAAAATGACTTGAGCAAGAGGGGTGTATAAATATTTGAAAAGTGATGAAGGATCAACAATAAAACATGAACAAATGTGAATAATGCTTAGTAAAGAATATTTTAGAAGACTTAAATTAATACTGAAAACAACATTGATATTTATTTATTTATTTTTTTTATTTTACATTTGTTGACCAGGGTAGTCCGACTGGATACATGTCCATTTTCAGCGGAGTCCCGGGGAGAAAAGCTCCAACAGGGTTAACATGACATATTATAAAAGGACAAAAAGACAGAAAACAAATACATAGTTTTAAGAGAGATAAGAGTGCTGCAATAGAAGCTACATTTGGTTACATTCATTATATACAGGTTAGTAGACCCTTGGTTGACTAGGACAATAATTGCCCATTTGTATGCAGAGTTGCTCATGGTAATCTTAGTCTGGGTTCATACAAGGACATAGCCAATGCGATTTATAGTGGATTTCAAGTTCTTTTTTGAATAGAGCTAGTGATGGTAAAGACATTAATTTATTTAGAAGAGAGTTCCACACCTTTCCAATAACATTGGAGTACAGTGTATCCCCGCCTAGGTTATGGGCCTTGCTAGTTTGTATTAGGAGTTTGTCAGATGAGCAAAGAGAACTTAGGTTGGAGTAGGGGGTTAGTATGTTTTTTAGAGCAGGGGTGTTCTCTGGATGTTTCAGGATTTTAGAGGCTTCTAAAAGTTGATATTTCAGGAGAAGATTAGGCAGTTCTAGCCAGTCAAGTTTTTTCAGGTTAATACAATGGTGTGTTCTATAGGGCAGGGCAGTGATGAATCTAGTAATGTGGTTATAACAAGTGGAGAGACGATTTAGGTCTGATTTGTTGAGGTTAGTAAGGATGGGGGAGGCATATATTAGGGTGGATAGAAGGTGTGAGCGGGCAGTAGCTAGTCTAGCGGCTGGAGTTAGGAAGGTTTTAATCTATATAAAGACCCTCGTTTTTTGTTTACCATTTTAATAGTTTGGTTGATGTGGGTGTCAAATCGGAGTTTATTGTCATTGTTTACTCCTAATAGTTTAGCGTTGGTAGTAGGAGAGATAATAGTTCCATTGTTGGATTGGATAGTGAATTGTGTGAAAGGTGTTGGGTTAGTTGGGTGAAAGAGAAGTAGTTGGGTTTTTTTTGGGTTAATATGAGTTGATGGTCAGTTAGCCAATTTTCAACTATAGTAAAGCAGTGTTGGGTGGTTTTTAGAAGGTTGTCAAGTATGGGATTGGAACAGATGAGAGTAGAATCATCTGCATATTGGATGCAGGGGGCTTTGGGGATAACTGAGTGGAGGTCGTTTATGAATATTGAGAAGAGAAGAGGTCCTAATATGGACCCTTGAGGTATGCCTATGCTGTTTGGTAGTAGGGATGAGAGCTTGTTCTGCCACATAACTGCTTGTTGTCTGCCTAAGAGGTAGGCCTGAAACCAGTTTAGGACTTGGGTGTCTAGATGTAAGGTTTCTAGGGTTTTGAGAAGAAGCTGGTGGTTTACCATGTTGAAGGCTTTCGACATATCTAGAAAGAGGGCAGAGGAAATATTTTTGTTGTTCCGGTTATGGTTGATTTTTTCGGTAAAAGAGAGGAGGGCAGTAGTCGTGCTATGATGGGATCTAAATCCATGCTGACAGTCAGTTAGTAGTTTATTTTGGATGAGATAGGACATTAGTTGGTTATGCACACACTTTTCCATAATTTTGGCAAGTGGTGATAATATGGCTATTGGCCTATAGTTAGAAAGTTCAGTGGACGTTCCACCTTTATGAAGAGGTATGACGTGAGATATTTTCCATATTGCTGGGATTGTGGACTCAGTAATGGTTCTGTTTATTAAGATTGATATGGGGTAGGCAATGACATCTGCAGCAATTTGCAGGTATTCTGCTGGTAGAAGATCAGCTGAGAGGGTAGTTGGCTTTAGTTTTTTCAGTCGGGATCGAATGTAGGCGGTGGATATGGGTTGTAGATTGAATGATAGTGGAGATTTGGGTGTGGTGTTTTTGGGGGTGGTGGAGGGAGCAGGTAGCTGGTTATCTAGTGACTGAATGGTTTTGGTGAAGAAGGTATTAAAGTTGTTAGCTACTTCTTCTTGGTTCTTGTCAGATAGAGTTTCTGGGGTGGGAGTGGTGGATTTTCCTGGTTGGAGAAGTTTGTTCAATCCTGCCCAGAATTTTTGGGGGTTCTTTTGGTTTTTGTTTTGTAGGTGGTGAAAGTAGTTTTTCTTATCTAGAGCAGTGGCCTTTTTAGTTTCATTTCTTATTTGCTGGAAGATGACCAGATCTAATGGTAACTTGGTGGTACGCCACTTGGTCCATGCTTTGTCCCTGAGATTTATTTTTGCTTTGGTCTCTGTGGTTAGCCAGGGTGCTATGTGAATTATGATTCTAGATACCCTTTTTGGAGCATGAGAGTCCAGTATTGTAAGGAATGTTTCATTAAAATGTGAGACTGCCTCATCTATGGGAAGGAATTTCAATCTTGACCAGTTACAGTATTTAAGTTCCGTGTTGAATTTAATTGGGTCGAATTTTTTTTTGCTTCTGATCGTTCTATACACTGGCATCCTAACATTGGTTGTATTATTTTTCAAAATGTATGTAAGCATATGATCACTAAGATCATTGGGGAGAGTTCCTGGAGTATATATCTAGGAACAAAGTCCAAGCTATAAACCAATTTGTTCCTCCTGTCCTAATTTACAGTTTTGGAGTGACTAACTGGCCTCAATCGGTGTTGGCGAGGTTGGACAGGAAAACAAGAAGGATGCTTTATGCTCATCAAATGATTTATAAAAATATGTGCATACCCTGATTATATAGTCCCCATTCTGAAGGAAGTATAGGCCACCTCAAAATTGATTATATTTATAGATCTGTAATTGTGGAACTGCATACATATCGCCTGGACTCACCAGACACAAACATAGTGAAAGTTTTGAAACATGAGCAGAATAAGTCTAAGATGATTTCCCTGCTTAGTTTAGCAGAAGCATTTTGGCATCAAGTGGGAATGGAAAACAAACCAGAAATAAATAGAAATCAAACAGCAGCTGAATGTGCCAAAAAACAAAAGAAATAATATACGGTGAAGGATCAGATGAGAAGGCAAAAAATGTGGAAAATGCATAAATATAGTTGCAAGTATAGAAAACTCTTGGAGCAACCTCATGTTGATCAGGATTGAATGCAGGAATGGTTAAACAGAGGTGAATTTAAACCAAAATATGAAAGGTTAATATTGGCAGCCCATGATAGTGGACTATGTACATATAGGTTCATAGGTTCATAGGTGTTTACTAGGCTAACAACTACAAGGGCTTTTTTAAGCCTAGCCATGGATCCCAAATCTCTGACAAGTTCTGGTACCCTTGATAAGTGTAAGCATGTTCCTGGGAGATGAACCATTTACAGGTTACCTGTTTCCACTAGAGACATAGGTGCCAAACCAGGGATAAATTTCTGGTTTCTCATCCAATTGTCCAATTTGCACTTGAATTGGGTTAGGGAGGAACTCTAATTCACATGGATATGGAGCCTATTCCATAGCTAGGGTAGTCTCTAGGATGGGTATGCTTTCCTACAACAAAAATTCACTTTTTTGAAATGGGAAAGTACATCCCCACTTAAGCGAAAGTGCACTTTAATGAAAGTGCACTTTTGCTTAAGCTCACTAGACCAAACCTACCACACCACAATGGAGGACATTGAAAAATGGGCTATGTCCTCCACTGTGGTGTGATAGTCACGGACCTTAGTGTTAGGGCATGGGTCAAGGTAAGGGGATAGCCCTACTAACTATCCCCTTACCCTAACCGGTGCCCTAAACCTAAGGTCCATGACTACTGCACTACAGTGGAGGACAAAGCATGATTTGGAATATCCATCAGAGTGGGTTCTAACAATGCCCTGTATGCCAGGCATAGATCTCCCTTCAAAAGCCTGCAGGAGACAGAATACAGTGATAGGGCCTTGAGGTGGTCTGCATAGGACATATTAGTTATGCCCTGTATTCTTTTAGTGTGGAACCTCTGTGGATATTTCAGTTGTTGGATATGCCTGGTTAGATACATACCAAAGGGGGCATTGTACTCAATGAGAGGTCTGATGAATGCCGAATACAGAGGAACAATGACTTTCTTGGACTTAGATGTCATACCTTTGTTTATAAGTTGTTCAACATAGAATGATTTCCTCAACACTGTAGACATGTGATGGTCAAAGGCTAAATTACTATCTATGTGTGTCCTTAAGTCCCTGACTACTGGGTCAAATCTAAGGGGTGTGTGTTCAATATGATAGTTACCAGGGATGGATGACTTCTCAAATGATGCTATTATGGATTTCTTGGCATTTAGTTTTAATCCATGGCTCTGATGCCAGTTGTTTATCTGTGTCAGCCCCTCATGGAGAACATTTGTGTCAGTGTGAGATTCAATGACAACTCCTAATTTGCAATCATCTGCAAATTTAGTCAACCAGAGACCACTTCTGAGAAGTAAATGCCAAAAAGGAGTGGTCGAAGGACTGATCCCTGAGGGACTCCACTTGTGACTGGCTTCATTGTAGAGGTGGACTCCCCAATTTTAACTTCCTGGGTCCTGTCTGTGAGCCAGTTTGCTATCCACCGGGTGACATACGGGTTTACCAACAATGCCTAAGTGGGTTCTTGTATCAAATGCCTTGACAAGGTCAAGGTAGGCAGTGTGAATGATTTTGCCCTCATCCATTGCTTTGGTGATCTTCTCAAAGAAGTCCACCAGGTTGATTAGGCATGATCTGCCCTTGATGAAACCAAACTGAGTTGGGTCCAGTGTCTGGACTGGAGGTTAACTATATCTCTGTTGATCATCTCCATGGTAATTCTTTCCATGGCTTTACATGTAAGATTAGTGAGACTTATGGGTCTGTAGTTTCCAGGGTCTATAGATGGCTCACCTTTGTGCAGAGGGACGACTGTTGCCTTTCTCCATTCATGAGCTATGAAGCCTGTATGGAAGCTACAGTTAAATAGTAATTCCAGAGGGCTTGATAGGTCATGTTTCATGCTATTTAGAAGGCATCCTGGGATATTGTCTGGGCCCATTGATGCAGTGCTGTTAGTGTTAGAGAGAGCATTAAGGACCTGTTCCCTAGTGATAGTAGGGGGAGTTATATTTGATGATATTTCCTTAGGGAAGATTGAGAGGGAGAGAGGAGTAATGTTGGAGCTGAATTTATCAACAAGGAGGTTTGCTATATCTTCTGGCTCAGTTTACATGTTGGTTTACAAACTCCACTGAACATGTGGGAGAAATAGACAAATGTAGGTTTTGTAAAACAAAGCTGGAAACAGTCACACATCTTGTTGCTGGTTGTGGTTTAGTAATGGCAAAAGGACTGTGTACTGAAAAGCATAATAATGTGGCAACACTTGCATTGGGGATTTTGCAAACACTATGTTATTGAAGTGGCTGAAAAACACGGGAAACATCAGCCACAAAGCATTATAGAATATGATGATGTTTATATCACATGGGATCACCAATTACCAACAGTTCAAAAAAAGATGTGAGAAAAGCAGATCTAGTAGCCCAGGAAAAGAAGAGAAAAGTAGCATTGATCATTAAAATTGCTTCACCCAGTGACCACAGTGTCTTACATATGGAGAGACACAAAGTCATAAAATACCAGGATTTTTAGGCAGAAATGAGGGCAATATGGAAGAAGGATACCCATACAGTTCCAATAGTAGTAGGAGCAATGGGTCTTATAAAAAGAAATTACAATCTTACTTAGACATGTTACCGATGCATATAATGTTATATAAATTGCAGAAGGAGTCATTACTGAGCACATTGTGGGTGCTGTGAAGAGCACTTCTGGATACCATCAAAGATTGAAACAATAGTAATTTCATGAACTTTAAGTATACTTTGACTTAGGAATGGAATGAAACACAAACAGCTTGTAGAAATTAAAAAAGGGGTATTCTATCAGACTTCTGATATTAATGAGGTTGAATGAAGAGATTATTTTCAACAAAAACATCAAAATGATTTCATGTTTCAAAATGAATAAATGCAAGGAATGTTTGGAATGGGGTGTGGGAGGTGGGGGGTTGCTATACAAATTAATGTAGGGTTTATACAGCATTTATCAAATATAATTTTAGCAAATGGCAGGGGAGAAGCATGATTACGTATTGTGGTTAGCCCAAAACTTTTTTCTTGGTGTTACAAACCATTTAATTTAAAACTGTGTGGAAAACAATGTACATTGTATAGAGAAGCAGTGAAGCAGCATATTATACAAGAGAGTGTAAACTGTATTGTAGAAAGTATGGGAAGGAGAGACACTATTGTGGCAATTGTGGCCAATTAAGAGAATAATAACAATGATTATAGAATACATCAAGGCACTATAAATTAAGTAAATGCGAATGTAGTTGAGTATGAAGCTATACCCAAAAGCAGTGGAGAAAAAGGCTATAAATACAAAATGCATCATAACGTGCAAGTACAATGAATATGAATTATTAGAAATGGATGAAAATGTGAAAGAAGATGACAAAAAGGGATAACTGGTATTGTTTATATTAGGGTTAGAAAGAGAAAAGTGCTGCTATATTTAAAAAAAATGAAAAAAGACAAAGGCAACTTTCTGTAGCACTGAATGTTAATAGGATCAGAAATGATCACTGGATAATGTTAATACATTGGTGCTTTCAGTAACAATATGCTGTCATATATTTAGAGGTATAATAACTTCAAATGTAAAACAAAGAATGAAAAGGGAAACAATCTGGGGGAAGGTAACATGCTTTGATAAAAACAATAGGTTTGGGAATTACAGTATTAAAAAGAAAAAAGAACATTACAGTATTAAATCAGTTTGTAAATTCTACTGGGTGGTTTATCATGCATGACTGACTCTTAAAGAAATAGTAATAGAATACTAGTTTTATATGCATACTAATATAATAGGTAGGGTGAGAATATACTGAGCTAAAAAGGAACATTTTGTAAAGATAGACATTATAATAACAGAAGAATGTTATTGCAATATGACCGAATCAGGGCACAAAGACTTGCAGAAAGATAATAAAATATGGAAGTCTGCAACTGAGGAAAGAGACAGCTCTCACATATAGAAATGAAAGCTAAAATATGAATCAGCTCACGTATTATTTACTGAAGGATTAAGAGAAAAAGAAGTTGTAAAAAAGATTTTTCTAGCTTTCAGACCATGAAGCTATATGGGCAATATTTGCAGATGACAATGAATTTATTAATGAAAGCAAATAATTAAAAATAGTAACTAGTGAAGTAACTGTTATGGGTAACTTTTAAGAATAAGATATGGAAGATGGAATTAATTATAAAATGGGGAAATAGTTAAAAAGGTAGAATTAACATTGAACAGAAGCAAAAATTAAAGGATTTAGTGAGATAATGAAAATGGGTGGAACATATTTTTCCAACTCAAAAGTTAATATTACAGGAATACAATTTGGAAATTATTAATTGCAAGAGAGCAATAGGAAGAAATCATAGAAAAATGAAAGAAATAATAGGAAAGTGATTTCATAAAATAAAAACTAATTAAAACACATATTTTATGAAAATTTGGATATATTAGTGGAGAATTTATGTTCCCATGTTTAGAATGATCCTTGGAGGTATATCTGGATATTGTAATAAAAAGAAAATGTAGGGGGTGAGGACTGGTCAGTCCAGTGGTATATTTAACACAGTGGCACTTAAATGTTTGGAATGGGGTGTGGGAGGTGGGGGGGTTGCTATACAAATTAATGTAGGGTTTATACAGCATTTATCAAATATAATTTTAGCAAATGGCAGGGGAGAAGCATGATTACGTATTGTGGTTAGCCCAAAACTTTTTTCTTGGTGTTACAAACCATTTAATTTAAAACTGTGTGGAAAACAATGTACATTGTATAGAGAAGCAGTGAAGCAGCATATTATACAAGAGAGTGTAAACTGTATTGTAGAAAGTATGGGAAGGAGAGACACTATTGTGGCAATTGTGGCCAATTAAGAGAATAATAACAATGATTATAGAATACATCAAGGCACTATAAATTAAGTAAATGCGAATGTAGTTGAGTATGAAGCTATACCCAAAAGCAGTGGAGAAAAAGGCTATAAATACAAAATGCATCATAACGTGCAAGTACAATGAATATGAATTATTAGAAATGGATGAAAATGTGAAAGAAGATGACAAAAAGGGATAACTGGTATTGTTTATATTAGGGTTAGAAAGAGAAAAGTGCTGCTATATTTAAAAAAAATGAAAAAAGACAAAGGCAACTTTCTGTAGCACTGAATGTTAATAGGATCAGAAATGATCACTGGATAATGTTAATACATTGGTGCTTTCAGTAACAATATGCTGTCATATATTTAGAGGTATAATAACTTCAAATGTAAAACAAAGAATGAAAAGGGAAACAATCTGGGGGAAGGTAACATGCTTTGATAAAAACAATAGGTTTGGGAATTACAGTATTAAAAAGAAAAAAGAACATTACAGTATTAAATCAGTTTGTAAATTCTACTGGGTGGTTTATCATGCATGACTGACTCTTAAAGAAATAGTAATAGAATACTAGTTTTATATGCATACTAATATAATAGGTAGGGTGAGAATATACTGAGCTAAAAAGGAACATTTTGTAAAGATAGACATTATAATAACAGAAGAATGTTATTGCAATATGACCGAATCAGGGCACAAAGACTTGCAGAAAGATAATAAAATATGGAAGTCTGCAACTGAGGAAAGAGACAGCTCTCACATATAGAAATGAAAGCTAAAATATGAATCAGCTCACGTATTATTTACTGAAGGATTAAGAGAAAAAGAAGTTGTAAAAAAGATTTTTCTAGCTTTCAGACCATGAAGCTATATGGGCAATATTTGCAGATGACAATGAATTTATTAATGAAAGCAAATAATTAAAAATAGTAACTAGTGAAGTAACTGTTATGGGTAACTTTTAAGAATAAGATATGGAAGATGGAATTAATTATAAAATGGGGAAATAGTTAAAAAGGTAGAATTAACATTGAACAGAAGCAAAAATTAAAGGATTTAGTGAGATAATGAAAATGGGTGGAACATATTTTTCCAACTCAAAAGTTAATATTACAGGAATACAATTTGGAAATTATTAATTGCAAGAGAGCAATAGGAAGAAATCATAGAAAAATGAAAGAAATAATAGGAAAGTGATTTCATAAAATAAAAACTAATTAAAACACATATTTTATGAAAATTTGGATATATTAGTGGAGAATTTATGTTCCCATGTTTAGAATGATCCTTGGAGGTATATCTGGATATTGTAATAAAAAGAAAATTTAGGGGGTGAGGACTGGTCAGTCCAGTGGTATATTTAACACAGTGGCACTTAAATGGGATAATTAAAAAATGTATGATAAAGAGAAATGTTGACTTGGAAAAATCATATGGGAAAATAAAATGGTACTTGGTTAGAAATAATGTCAAAAAAATATGACATGAGAATCTGGAAATTAATATGGTGAAAAAGAAATGAAATACATATAATTCAAAAGAACAAAGACAAGAAATATGGCATAGAACTAATATAGAAAAATAGATTTTGATTAAAACTGAAAACGAATAAATGGAGATTGCATGAAAGAAATGATTTAGATACATAAATGAGTTAAACAAATTCTGTGAAGAATAAAGTTGAAAATGGTACATGATAAAGCGCAAATGAAGTATAAATAGAAAGAAGAAAATTTATGTAAAGTAAAATAAATTTTAGGCCATCCTTTGGTTAATATATATAAGTATAAAAGATATATAGATGTTTAAAAATGTGAAAAAAATGAAATGTGAATATAGACATGATTAATTATTGATTTAAAAAACATAAGAAAAATGAGAAGGCTGTTATTATGGATAATATAATAGTAAGTATTGTATTGGTCATATAGTGCACTAGATGTGATGAAATAAGCACAGCTAACATATCAGGGAATATTAGGATAAGAACAAGCTACACAGCCAACACCTAACACACAGAAACAGAATGATATATCAAACTAATTTAATAGCCACCTTATACAGACAGTACAGTCATTAACTAACTAGTTAACAAATCAAGCTCTTGAGGTCCCTACTCAATCACATAATCTCTATCAGCATTTCTCTTTCCAACTGGTTACCATAGATATCATCAAAATACATCAAATTGTAAAGCCTACAGCACCTGCCCATGACAATTTACCTGCTGAATATCTTTGAATGACAGCAGAGGCTATTGTATATCTAGTCTCAGTTCTGATAAGTCAATTTATATCTGAAAATAAAGTCTCCTCACTGTGGAAAAAAAATCATTCATTGTTCCACTGTGCAAGGGTTTAATCAATATAGATCTTTCAAACTATAGGCTAATTGCCATTTTATCTCCCCTATCAAAATATAAGAAAAATATATTCAAAGCAACTTATCTAATAAATAACCATCTTCTGCCTTCAACCCAACATAACTGCACTCATCTACTGCTTTACTGAATTTTATTAATACCATAAACACCCAAGAAACACCAGAAGTCTAGTGTTCATCATCATCCTAGACTTATCAAAAGCTGTTGCCGCTGTCTCTCACCAGAAACTCTTACATAAACTCTTATCCTTATAACTCACCTACTCTTTACTGTAATGCTTCCACAGCTACTGAGCACAAGCAGTTTAATGGAAATATGATTATGTTTACCTTTTTGATAGTAAGTATTAATGTCCCACAAGGATCTATTCTAGGCCCCAAACTTTTCAACATATTCATCAATGATCTCTATACTGCTAAAAAATTATACTAGAATTCAGTATGTTGATGACTCTACCCTAGTCTGCTCTGCCAAATCTCTTTCTATACTCCATGACCTCATGCAACAATTTTTCTTATCAATTGAAACATGGCTAAATAATTCACAACAACTTCTAAGCTGTATAAATAAAAAAGAAGAAATTAAATTACTGCTTTTCATCCCACAACACAACTCTACCAAAACAACACCATTGACTATCATCTCTTCCAACAGCCCTGTCACAGAATAAGGAAATCACACACAACTACTGGGTGTCATCACAGATAACCATTTGAAATTTGATCACCATCTATAATGGTTCTACTTGAAGATGTCGAAGAACCATAACATCGAACCTGGGAACATCGAGACCAGAACGTCACACATTCACAATATCATCATTTCAAAACCTCACCTCCTACAATATTGAAAATGGAGACCAGAACAGCCTAATATGCAATCAGTGTCTTTCTCCAGTGTGGTATGACACAGAGATCCTACCTTAGTGGTATTACCACATTAAGGGAGAGGCCATAGCACATACAACATGGCAGAAAGCATATTGTGTAGTCTGGAGTACTGGGAAACTTATACCCATTCACAAAGTCTCGAAAGGGTAAGGACACACAACATAAATGGCTACATATAAAACTAATAATGTACAGTAAGTGTAAAGAGATGCATTTACGTATGTAAGAGGACTGGCATGTTAATGTGTTCTAAGGGAACATTTTCCACGGGGATTTGGAGTGCTTCAGTATAATACTATTTAAGTTTTGATGGTCTGAGTTAAGGTTTTCACTATAATGTGTCAATGCTGATTGGAAAGCAGGAATTTTTGTTTAAAAGCACTGGGAAGAGCAGAAAAATGTCTCGTTGCCAGTTACGAATTAGATGTTATGATCTTTCCATATTTTACTGTTAGTTATGTGATTTCATGGTCTGTTGATGTTTTGGTCTCTGTTTTTGATATTGTAGAAGTCGAGGTTTTAGAATGACGATATTGTGAATGTGCGCCTTTCTGGTCTCGATATTCCCAGGTTCGATGTTATGGTTCTTTGACGTTTTCAAGTAGAACTTGTATAACACATGGTTAAACAAATCATCAAAAACTAGGTAACCTACCTCCCTGGCATAGCCAGAAGATGCATAGCCTTTACTTTCATACTGCTGTCTTTCCTATATGCGGCCCCAATCTTCACTAAACTCATTAGTCTCATAACTGTCAAAACTTGAGAGCAGTGTTATAGTAAAATAGTGACATTTGCAGTATACTATAACAATAGAAAACACCACTGTCTAGCCCTAAGATAACTAAACTGGTTGAAACAATCACATCACCTGGTTCTTTCTCAGCTCAGAAAAATATAGAGATTTCTCTATAAGCCAGACAACTGCCTATGCTTATCAACTTAATATAACACAATTTTTATACTCTAGAGAAAAATCACTAATTACTATAACTAAATTATCTAATACTGCAGGTGACTGTCACTATATTCATATATATACACATATATATATATATATATATATATATGTGTGTGTGTGTGTGTGTGTGTGTGTGTGTGTGTGTGTGTGTGTGTGTGTGTGTGAGTTTGTGTGTATATATATATATATATATATATATACATATATGTATGTATATTATATATCTATATATATATATATATATATATATATATATTTGTATTTGAACCAGTTTTACACCCATAACATTTTCTGCCTTACTTATTTTCTTCCCTTACTCCCATTTCTTTGAATGTCTAAGCATTAATCACATTATCTATTATCTGTCTGACAACACAATAATACACCTCTTCAAATGCTCAGTATTCAACATCTGCTAATGCATAAGCATCTTTTATACTATACTATAATAGTTGCCACTGTTTTCATTTGAATGTAACCTATTTAGCAAATGTATGTGTAACTGCTAATGTATATTATTCAATGTTTGTCTGTGTATTTTACTAAATCTCTGTTTAAAAATGTTTGCAGTATTCTGGAGCTTTTCTCCCCAGGCCTCTTCTAAAATTGGGTTTTTGGCTAAATCAGGTTAGACAAACTTAGTAAACAGAAGCAAAATAAAATAAAAATAAAAAATCAGTCCCAAAACTGGATCACATTAAGGAGGTCCTCTTCAATGCCAGAAATCTAAGTAATAAAGTGATTTTGTGGCAGTCCTGCTTTTGGAAAACACCCATGTCTGCATCGTTAATGAAACCTTGATTAAATGTAGAGAGAGCACTAGTCCAAGGCCTTCTATGTTTCATGTCTTCAGACAACAATGACAAATGAGGTGGAGTCTTCCTGTTTATTATGGAACATATTACCTCAGAGTGAATCCCTAGTAGTTCATAAACTGGTCTCATTGATTTACAGATCATGCTAGATAGTATCAATTGTCAATGAACAGCTTGTTACAGAACACCATTTTGTCATCAGATGGGCTGATGTAAGATTCTCAGGGTGCTGAATAATGTCCCTGTCAAGAAAGGAGATACTACCAGCCCAGCTATCAGGAATTCTGTAAATAATTATATATCATGTGTGAATATTAACATGATTTATATAGAAGTGTAACAAAGAGAGATACTGCCAGCACAGTGATCTGGAATTTTGTAAATGGTTGTGTCATTTGTGAATGTCAGCATGTTTCACGTAAAATGCTTGTGTTATAAATATATTAGAACTGTATGTCATATAAGATGGTTTATACAGACATATGTGCTGAAGAGGTGTTTTACAAAGTACTGAGCTTAAAAATTTATCTACAGTGTACCCTACTGGAACACAACAGAAATGTACATACACTGTTGTAACTGTTTAGATGTATATATTTTAAAAGGGGAAACTGGAATACAGAAGATTAACTTGCAAAACTTCAGAAAAATAGTTGAAATTAAATTGCTTTATAGCCACACCATAAAAAAGGATGTTATCTTTCAGTTTCAGTGCAGTAACAAACACAATCCCCAGGATTCAATAAACTTCATGCACGGAATAGTGCTATTGCTGCATGGAGTGAACATTGTCCATTTCTGCGTAGCTTTAATAGCAAAGCACCTTGCATAATCATGAAGGCGCGCTTCTGCTAAAGCTAAGCGGACATGAGCATAACTTAGTGCAGGGGGCATGTTTAAGTAGTGCACGCACATCTAACATGCCCCCTGCACTCTCAAAGTGCCATACATCACTTTTTAAATGCTTTTCAGTGTCTGCGGACACTGAAAGCAAATAAATTAATTTAACAGTGTCTGCAGACACTGAAATATCTAGAAGATCAATAAATACTAAATACAGGTACTGTCACACACACCCTGCATTGTCAAAGTGTGGTACAGCACTTTCCAAGTGCTTTCAGTGTCCACGGTTTACTAAGGCATTTGTGTATCTTGGGCAAAAGATATAATGTTTGTTTCTGGGGATCATTCACCATAAGATGTGTCTCACTGTATCAGAAATGATCCCCTCTGAGACAGCCAGATCCAAAAAATCATCAATTTCCTGCTTGAAGTTTGATGTGGGGTCAATAGGCATCTTCATGTAATGGGAAGAGTTGGACAATTGTCCATTTCCCTCCTCCAGATAATAATCTGTGTCCATAATAACTATGGCCCCACCCTTGTCAGCCTGGGTAACGACAATGTTTTTGTTATCTCTAAGTTGTTGCAATGCCTGTTGTTCATTGGTAGATAGATTATGTTTCAAAGGGACAAACTGATCTAACTTGAAATGTATGTCCCTGAGCACTGCCTGTTGGAAAACAGCTATGTTACGGTCCATGGGTTGTACAAAATTGGATCTGTGAAATTTAAATTCATTAGATCTTTGAGAGTTTGATCTAGACCCAAAGAAAAGTTTAAGGTTAATCCTGTGGCAAAAGTCATTAATATCATTCACTATGTCTGATTCATCCACAAAAAACCCAGGAACAAAGTTCAGACCTTTATTCAAATGTTTCTTTTGATCATTTGTTAAAACAGTTTTAGAAATGTTCAAAATGTTACAATCTATTGTTTCATGCATTTAAAGGGTGGGTCTGATTTTTCAATTTTTTAGAAACCGGGGATTCCATAGTGTTGGCCCCTTCAGTGTCTGTGGTGGAGGAGTCATCCGCTGATGTACTGCTGTATGTATGGAAACCCTTCAATATTGATCTGGATCTTTTTTGTTCCTACCAGGGTTCTGTCTGGTATCCATAAATCTGACATTTTTAGTAGTGTCAAAAGGTCGTCCCCGCTGGTAATTGGTTAAATCCCTATTACATTTTTTTGATTTTTTTATCTTTGATTTGTTTTTCAAACACAAGAAGTTCTTTTGACAGCTTGTTAAGGCATATAGAAAATTGTGAGTGTCCCTCATAAGTTTTGACTTCCCCATACAGGTCACCAACCTCTTTAATGTTAGTTTCAATGGTTTGTCATAATAAGGACTTAAGATTCGAACAAAGTTCATAGATGCCTGTTGTTGGGCCTGAAACCACTAATTGGCCAAAGTTTCATCAGTCTTACTTACTAAAGGTTGGATCTTAATTCTCAGACCCCTGGGGTTATTTCCTTATTCAAATAGGCCTTGAAAAGCCTCAAATGCAATATGTTTGTTCTCAAACTTTTCATACTTTTACTGAGTTTATGAAAAGCAATGTTGCAGCAGTCAACTGGATCTGTTTGTTGTGGAATCCCATTCTGGGTGGCTATACCAAAAACACCAATATCATTTTTATTGGCACAGAGCCCCTGAAGTATTGTTTCCAGATCCATGACAATAAGCTGTTGGTTATTTGGATCTATTCAGATACCAAAGTACGCATGTCAAAATACATAGGAAGTGTCAAAATATCGTATAAAAGGTATATGCCTCAGGCTGTCAAGAGTACTGTCCTGGTAACCCACTAAGGTTTATATATATCCAATTGGTAGAGATTAATCGAGAAACCAGAGAGGCAATCTAGGCACTTCCCAAACATCATATTAATGAATAATAGATATAAATGAGTTATAACCAGTGTGCTTTGGCCACAAACTGGCATAAAGGGAACTAAAGAATAGAACCCCCTTCAGATGTCAGCAGCCAGACAGTATCCTAATAAAATTGTTAAGTATATACAGGCAAAACTACTCAGAAAATCACTTGTAGGTACCAATGATTGAATGTCATACAGTCGAAATGTTTGTATAATAATGTACTATCTTAAAAAGTTGCACCAATGATAGCATCCATGGTCCAATAACCCCCAAAATTTTTTGTCCTGAGCAAATGGGTAGTATTTTATAGAATCAAACACACACCATCTTCCTAATCACTGAAGGCCTTTGTGCCACTCCACATTCAGAGGAAAAATGTTTAATTGGTCTCTTATTTAGATTGTTAGGTATAATGACCCATCAAGACAAGAGGGATAATCTTAGTCGTTATATGTTGTTCATTTTAGAATTAAATATGATGGTAAGTAATACTATGCAATCAACAATGTATTGATGTTGCCCAGCCCTATGTGATAGTAAGGCCTAATCAGCTTAAAAAAGCTCAATCCAGCTAAATTTATACCTAACTGTAACCATAATAAACAACATCCTTATTAAATGTTAAAATTACTTTTCCATACAATAACCGAAAGTGTATAGATTCACTTATAATCACATGAAAGTGAAATAAATTGACAAAAAATACAAGACAACCAAAGATGTGTAAATGTTGCCCAACCCTATGCAATGGTGTGGCCTGTTCGGCTTAATAAACCTCAGTCTAGCTCGATTAATACCAAACTATTAAAACAACATCTTTCTTGTATTTAAATTTTCTGAAAAAATTGTTTAACATGCAATTGCAGCGAGTATATAAATTCACTTCTAATAACATGAACATGAAACTAGTTGTAGTACTTAAAATTGCAACTCCTATGAACTAAATAACAATGGAAACTATTATAAATGTATTATAACATCCAAAATTTATGCTAAGTCCAATAGTAATCCCACTGGTGAACAATGTGGTTTTATCTTTTCAGTAGTCAAAGTTGTTCAAAACACAATGTTTTTATGCCCAGTTCTATACATATATAGCTCCAAAGTTATGTGATCAATAGCTGGAAGCTGGCATACATCCCAAAGCATATATCTGGTTTATTAGAGCCATATACCTTGTAGTTGCAATGTCCAAAGTTAGTTAAATTCCCAGTGACTAAATCCAGGTCGATATATTTATGGCGTTTCAATACGCCAAGTGAAGCATGAAGGAAAATGGAGTTTCTCAAAAATAGGTTACAGTCAAAATCAGTTCCATGTAATTCAACAGTCAAACACCAAAACACATTGTTTGTAACAAAAAAGACTTCACATCCGTGAAAATTCGATGTAAACCCACTCATTCACATAGCTAGCCCCATATTGATGTTACGCCATGAAATGATGCCCATAGCATAAGAAACAAAAACAGCCATAAAAGACAATACTGAGCGCATTTAAATGCAGGCATAGGTGAATCCTGAAACCAGTATTTAATCACACAAACAGTCTAACCAAAAAAATGCTGACTAAGATCAATTCCAGCCCAAAAATCTTGAAATAGTACCTTATACATAGATAAACAACAATGAAACGAAAAACAATTTGTTGTCATGTATATCGAATGAAACCCAGTTCGATCCAAATATAGGATAGTATGGTGAATAGATCCAAAATTGCCTAAAGCTCACTGTGTATAGAAAATATCTATGAGAAATCTGGGATGATCCTGAGCAGCAGAGAATATCTCCACCACAGGCACCAATTGTGCCAACACTGAAGTGTCCACAGCAGAGCACAGGAAGTCAAAGTCAAGAAAAAAACCCTTTGCAAAATGCCAGCACCAAATACAGTGAAAAGCATCAACCAAGACTAGTAAAGTATATACATAAGTATTTTATTCACAAAATAATATACATCCCAGAATGGTTTCAGCCAACAGGCTTTCCTCAGTGGGAATAAAAGTAGTAGTGGTTCAGTCAAAGAACCCGTACCTGAGACAATCGGTCTTCCAGGGGGTTTACTAAGGCATTTGTGTATCTTGGGCAAAAGATATAATGTTTGTTTCTGGGGATCATTCACCTTAAGATGTGTCTTCACAGTATCAGAAATGATACCCTCTGAGACAGCCAGATCCAAAAAATCATCAATTTCCCACTTGAAGTTTGGTGTGGGGTCAATAGGCATCTTGACAGGATTCTTGGTGACAGATCCATTAAACAAGGTTGGCACTCAGTCCTTACAAAAAAAGACAAGTATTGGATCATTAAACTGGGTGCTTTGTTTTCACCTGGTTTGAATGACCATTTGTAAAGTTATGTGTTCTATTTTCATTTTTATTTTATTTCTATTTGTTATCAGTAACTATGGTTACTATTTAAATTACATACATCATTACTAATAATGTTGTCTTATTGTATAACTTTTCATTCTCTTTTTATTTTCCATACAGGAAACAATTTGAATTTTGGGAAGAATCCTTTGGGAAGAATCCTATTGGATGGTTCATGTTATATATGTATGTGTGTCACTTCACATCAGTAACTACTTTTATTCCCACTGAGGAAAGCCTGTTGGCTGAAATTGGTCTGGGATGTATATTATTTTGTGAATAAAATACTTATGTATTTACTTTACTAGTCTTGGTTCGTGCTTTTCACTGTATTTGGTGCTGGCGTTTTTTGTCTACTTGTACCAGTTCCTGCCTTGCACCTGATCCTACTTGCAGAGGTTTTTTTTCTTAAATAGGAAGTTAAACAAATATGTCTCAAACAAGACTTGCTATACTAATATATTGCTGATCAGCACCTATGGCCATAGCATCTGGCTCTGTCTGCAGTGACATAGCTCACAGCTCAGGCCCCTGAATCACCCCAGGAAAGGACGCCTCACATATGACTACTACTGGAGTGTCTGTTGAACAATACTGTCTGTGACACTGCTAGGCCAACTACTGGGATGTTGTAAATATCCATATGTTACTTGTGAATACAACTATGCTACACATGTTTGTCTTACAAATCTAAAAGGCCTATACAAGGTATGTGCATAGTAAACTACTGCTGCAGAAGTGTGTGTTGAACTGCATGTGATATACTGAGCTCATACCATTCAACTGTCCATTATTCTGCACACTGACCACATGCGTGCCTCACCTTAGCTACCCAATTTAACGCCTTCTTCATTAACGCTATTGCTAAACTTATTACATCTTTCACAAATAGTATACCTAACCCACACTCACCTACCTCCCCCAACAAACCCTCCTCAAGCAACAAAACCTCTCAACTCCATCCCTTTACTCTCAAACCTGTTTCTATCTCTACTATAAAAAAAACTCCTACACAATTTGAAGCCATGTTCAAATGCCCCTGATGACCTTCAATCTAAATTCCTTAAGCTAACTGCCAATGAACATAGCCTTCCCCATCCCCATCCTAATAAACCGGTCAATCCAGGAATCATATGTCACAAGGAAATAAAATCTCCTTGATGAGAAAACATGAACTCTAATAGTCAATACCAATACAAACTGTATCACAAGTTAGGCGCTTTCACCCAGGAATCTCCCGAGCTTCATCAGAACAAGGTATCACACAAAAAACAGCACTTTTAACCAATTATTAAACCAATCACATAGCTCCTTTCCCAAAATAAACCCCTCCTTATTAAACCAATATTATCTTTCTTTCAATATCAGATAAAACTGGATGCAGCTAAAATCCAGGTTTAAGCGAGAACATAAGTATTAATAGTGTTCTCAAGTTAAGGGCAGCTAAATTTTGAATTTTCCTTTCTTGTTTTTTAGAACTGTTTTTACTGACAAAATAAATATTTTATTACATTGCAGTTTTTTTATATTATGTCTTCATTATTTTAACAATATTCATTGTTTTATAACTAACTATGTCTGCTGGGTGAAAGCTCTTTACTTGTGATAAATTTTGTATTGATATTGCCAAAAGAAGAAGAAGAAGAAGACTGTCTATTAAAGGAGTTCATGTTTTCTCATCGAGGAGCCTGATTTTTTCCAAGAATCTTATGTACCAATACTCTGGAAGAACGCTTTTATTATTCCCCTTCATAAAGGGGGAAACACTAATGATATCACTGATGTCCTGCCAATTGCCATTCTCTCCCCTATCTCCAAAATCATAGAGAAATGCATTCACCTGCAACTACTACCCTACCTGCTTAATAATCATCTACTTATCCCCACACAACACGGCTTCAGGCCAGGACTCAGTAACACCATTGCTGTCCTCTCCTTCCTCAAAACTGTCAACTCCGTATGCAACTCCAGCCATATTGTTTCTAGCATTATGCTTGACGTATCCAAGACCTTTGATACAATTTCACACAAACACCTCTTTTCTAAAAGCTCAGATCTTAACCGATCCACCTCCTCTATCAACTGGTTCTCCAGTTCCCTCTCTAATAGGCAGCAATCAGTCAAGTGGAAAAAATGTACTTTCCCATTCCTTAACATTCTCACAGGAGTGCCACAGGGGTCCATATTAGGCCCTCTGCTATTTAATATATTTATAAATGAAAACCAAGAAAGAACCAGAGTAACTAGTAAATACAAAAAAGAGCAATTCGGTGCACAGGTGTCCACAAAACCACTTCTATTGAGTGCTTTTGTCGGCCGTTAAGCCAAAGACTTCTTCAGAATAAAGAAGCACTCCATCTTGAGGAGCTTAAATATTAAAACATCATATCCTGTGACATCATTAACAAAATAATTGACTCATAAAAAACTTCAATTAAAAGTTAAAGCAGCAATAACTCCAGAAAAAGCCAGGGTACAATTAATGTCAAAAGCTTGACCTAAATATCCAACTTAAAAGCATTCTTTATATGAATATTTAATACAATAAAAAAATTATTATATTATCTGTGTAATACTTTAAAATTTTAAAACAAGACTTTCAAACAATAGAATTGCTGACATTATATTCCAAAGCACAGGAGGTGTTCAAAACAACACTTAGTCTTATATTCCATTTACATATGAAAATATGCTTTTAATTTCAAGTAACTGGAGATAGACATTGTTTCATTAAGCCCTGGGGGATGAGTGACATTGCATCTAAGCTGCCACATTAATTCCCCTATATTCAAGAAATAAATCTATAGGGCCCCCTCTACCCTTATTATAGACTTGTTCAAGGACAAGACATGAAATGACCTTTTATTGAACAATCATATTATCATAGCTGAGTTGAATTTTATGCAACAAGATAATACTTGTACACCTATGATATTTGGAATACCCAAGATCCATACGTCTAATTTAGACCCCCCCCTTAGACCTATCATAGATGCAAAAGCATCCAAGACATTCTCAATGGCTGTTTATTGATCTGAATCTTAAGGAAGTCATAAAAAACTGTCTTCATATTTTAAAAGATTCTTGGGATTGTCTTAAAAAAAATACAAGACAGCTTATATTCAGACAAGCTTATACTGGCCACAATAGATGTTAAAGATTTATTTACTGTTATTCCCCACAAAGAGGGTACTATGATGTTTTATGATTTTTATGCAGACGTAACAACATTAGACATGCTAGAATTTTGATGTATAAAACCATTAAAGATATCAAGCTGAAAAATAATTTCATTCTTTTTGAAGGTCAACTATTTAAGCAAAAAGCCAGGGTAGCTATGGGGGTGGCATGCGCCCCCTTATTTGTTAATGTAGTACTTGCCGAATGGGAAACAATTCTTTGAATTCTAGTACCCATTTTCTACAGTTCACTATGGAAACAAATGAAGATAAGATTCAGTTTTTAGACATTACCATTGCCAAAGATAGGAAGAAACATTCATTTACCTCTTCATTGTATCGGAAACCAGCTTATTCTAATACCCTTTTGCATTTTAATAGTGGACATCCTGTGCACCAAAAGAGATATTTGGTGAAAGGGCAAGGAGTTAGGCTGGCAAGGATGTTTAGCGATAATAAAGTATTTTTAGAAGTAGTGAACATATTAAAAGATATGTTAAAAAAACAGAGCTATCCAAGACAGTTTATTGAACCCATATTTAATGAAGTGATAAAAAAGAAGTTCGATGGGTATTTCTTCCCATTGTTAGGGAAGGCCACTGAGGATGTCAAAACAGCAGTTGAAGTAGGCTCTGCGGTCACTATAGCGATTCCCTTTCAGCACACAATGGTATTGACATTTAACCCCCTTTATGGGAGAATAAAAGAAATAATTAATCATAATTGGGTTTTATTTGATAGTGATCAACACTATAAAAGTAAATTAGGCGATAAGCCATCGATTGTTTACAAAAGAGATATGTCATTCAAGAATTTATTGGAAACAAACACACCAAGAGAGACAAAAGGAAGGATGAGGAAATGTGGCCACTGCAGGCACTGTCCCTATATTTTAGAATATGAGGTTATTGACATCCTAGGATATGGTAGGATATTTCTGAAACAAAAATTAAATTGTGGTAGCAAATGTTTGATATACGTAGCTATTTGTCAGCAGTGTCAGCATTTTCATATAGGTAAAACTATAAATAGCTTTAATAAACATATTTATGAACATTTGTATGATATAAGAAGGAAGAATATCAAAAATCCACTTTGTAAACATATTATGGAGTTCCCTGAACATGATTTCAAATTTAGTGCCCTTGAACAAGTCTATAATAAGGGTAGAGGGAGCTCTATAGATTTATTTCTTGAATATAGGGAATTAATGTGGCAGCTTAAATGCAATGCCACTCATCCCCCAGGGCTTAATGAAACAGCGTCTATCACCAGTTACTTGAAATTAAAAGCAGCTTTTCATATGTAAGTGGAATATAAGACTAAGTGTTGTTTTGAACACCTCCTGTGTTTTGGTATATAATGTCAACAATTCTATTGTTTGAAAGTCTTTTTTTAAATTTTAAAGTATTACATAGATAATATAATATTTTTATTGTATTAAATATTCATATGAAGAATGCTTTTTAAGTTGGTTATTTTGGCCAAGCTTTTGACATTAATGGTACACTGGCTTTTTCTGGAGTTGTTGCTGCTTTAACTTTTAACTGAAGTTTTTTATGAGTCAGTTATTTTGTTAATGATGTCACAGGATATGATGTTTTAATATTTAAGCTCTTTAGGATGGAGTGTTTCTTTATTCTGAAGAAGTCTTTGGCTTAACAGCCGACAAAAGCACTTAATAAAAGTGGTTTTGTGGACACCTGTGTGATGAATTGCTCTTTTTTGTATTTAATATTTATAAATGACTTCCACCAGTGTATTCCTAACGCTAAGCCCGTCCAATATGCAGATGACTCTGTGATAATCTGCTCCTCTGAATCCCTCCCCATGATGCAGAAACTAACCCAAGAAGCCTTCCTAGCAACTGAGAACTGGATGTTTAGCATCCACCTAGCACTGAATGCTCTAAGTCCAAACTCTTGATAATCACCCCCTCAAGGTATACTAATATTGACAAGAAGTCTTTGTCCATAACTAGCCAGAACAACACCCCTATAGAAATCATACCCCATACAAAACTACTAGGTGTCACTAATGACGAACAACTTGAGTTTGACATTCATCTTCAAACAAATATAAAGAAAACACACCAAAAACTAGGCTTGCTCTACCACTACAACCACTATCTGACTCCTTCTACCAAACATGGCCTTTCTACCACCTACCGTATCCCCTATCTTTTACATGGTGCCCCCCTCTTTACAAATTTCCAATCCTGTCTAAAGTCAAAACTAGCTTCCTGCTGCAACAAAATCTCAAACTTTGCTACTGGTGCCATATCCTCCACTCACCACTGTAATGCCATTCAAAAATTAAACTGGCTTGAACTACCCCACCATCTCTCCTTCATCCCACTTTCGTTTGCACATGAACTTATCTTTAAACCCTCTCTCTGCCCATCCCTTAACTCCTCCATCAAACTGCACTAGCCAGATAGACTACTCAGGTCAAACAATCAAAACCTAGTCGAAGTATACAAGCCTGCCCATACTCCAGACAAATTCCTTTTATCCTTCTCTCTATCCCGACTCTGGAATTCCCTACCTCCTTAAATTTGTATCACCAACAACCACTCCACCTTCAAAATCTTGCTCCACTCTCACCTGTCATCCCTCTGGGAATACTCTTGCTCTCATCCCACCTGACTCTCCTCTATTTCACCAGATCCTACCGATCTCTCTTTTCTAATTCTCATAACTTAGACCCCTCTCCACTACTTCTCACACCCTACCTACCTCTCTTCTCTAATTTTCATAACTTGATTCCTCACTGTCTAGCTTCCTACCTAATATCCTCCTGCACCATTGCTCCTCACTACCTTCTAATATACCAGCACCCATACTCCTCCTATTAGCCCTGTATAACCCTCCTTCTTTGATTTTTACTGCTATTGTGAATTACTTCAGGAATTAACAAATGTCTGTTATATTTTTTTAACATTTTGTTGGTTTTTGTATTATTACTTCATTCATTTGTTTAATCTTCTTGGAGGTTTTCTCCCCAGGACTCCTTTGAAAATGGGTTCCTTCGGCCCAATGGACTATACTGGAAAACAAACTGTAATTAATTAAATACATCAATAAATAAATATTAATAATCTGTGGTGAAGTTATATGATAATGTGAATAGATGATAGAATATTTTGGAATAGTATTAATAAACCTCCTACTCTTGTTTACCAAGTGTCATGGGTTCTTTTAAATCTACCTGAGCTACCACCAACTCAGTGAAATGGGACCTGGTTTAATATCTCACCTGATGTATGGCACACATAGAGTGCAGCACCCCACAATGATGTACTGCAGTGTCAGTAAATGAAAATTAATCCAATTCCATGAAGTAGACACAGAGGCACAAATTTTCTGATCTTTCAGCAAAAGTGGGTATTTTTTCCCGTTGAGCAACTGATAATCTTGATAAGAGTAAAGATTTGTGTGTGCAAGGACCTTTCTCTGCTCTATAAAATAATTTATTTATTTTATTTTACATTTGTTGACCGGGCTAGTCCAGCTGGATACATGTCCATTTTCAGTGGAGGCCCGAGGAGAAAAGCTCCGCTAACATACTACTAACAACTATTCATCTAAGTGGTAATAATAATATTAAAAGCTCACACTAAATAATAATAATAAAAAACACACTATAATCATACAGAAAAGAACAAATGTCATTGAAGAGGGCTAAAAAAGTAAAGTTAGAGAAAGCAGATGGGTAGTCATTTATGAGATCAGAAAAATTGAAAAAATATATATAAGAAAAGGAAAAAAAATGCCTAGTGCACTCAGACATGGTGAGTAAATACTCTGGAGAGACAAAGTTAGGAAATTAAGCAGAGAAGGTTAGCTTAAAGAGTCAAATAAGCTGTTTAGTCAGGGTTATTGCAGGAGCATAGCCAGTGGTTAGTGAGAAATAGTTTTAAGTTAGTTTTGAATAGTGGGAGTGATGTTATGGTAGTAAGGTTTTGTGGTAGTAGATTCCATATTTTGCCAACAGAATTAGAAAATATAGTGTCACCAGCTACGTTATTTGAAAAGGAAGTATGAATCAGCATTCTGTTAGAGGAGCGCAGTTTCCCCAGATTATTGTATGATTTAATGAGGGAGGAGAGCATTGGAGTGTTGTCAGGGTGGTATAGGGCTTTATGGGCCATTGTAAGTTGGTAGAATTGTATCAGGTGAGGTAATTCCAGCCAGCCTAGTTCTTTGAAATTGTATGGAGAGTTTGTAGCAAATCTGGCAATGTGGTTAAATGCTGTAGCTCGTTTGTTAAGATTATGCTTAGAAAGATTAGTGTATATGGGGGAGGCATATAATAAGGTAGAGATTAAGTGAGTTCTAGCTATAGTGGTTCTGGCTTCAGGAGTAAGAAAATATTTGATTCTATAGAGAGATCGTAGTTTTTTGTTAGTGGATTTTATGGTGGAGTTTATGTGAGAGTCAAATTTTAGTTGGTTATCAATTGTAATTCCTAAGAGTTTGGTGCTGTGATCAGGAGAGATTAGCATACCATTATTAGATGTGAGTGAGAAATTAAAGGAGGGAGATAAGTGGGAGGGTGCAAAAAGCAGAAGTTTAGTTTTATTTGGGTTAAGGAGAAGACAGTGGTTAGAGAACCATTGCTCTATAGTGGTGAAGGCTTTTTGTGTGAGGAATTGAAGTTCAGTTTGGTTGGAACCAGAGCAAATGATGGTAGTGTCGTCTGCATATTGAATGCAAGTTGTATCTGGGATAGCAAGGTGAAGGTCATTTATGAAAATGGAAAACAGTAGAGGGCCTAAGATAGAGCCTTGAGGGACACCTATAGAGGTGGGGAGGAGGTCAGAAAGTTGGTTATTCCAAAGAACAGCTTGTTTTCGGTTTTCCAGATAGGATGTGAACCAGTTTATAGCTCGGTGGTCAAGAGAGAGGGACTTCAATCGGTGGATTAGAAGTTGATGATTGACCATGTCAAAGGCTTTGGACAGGTCTACGAAGAATGCTGAGGAAAGAATATTTTTGTTGCGGTTGTTATTGATACAGTCAGTAAAGGATAGTAAGGCTGTGGTAGTACTATGGAATGGCCTAAAACCATGTTGGCAGTCAGCTAGAAGATTGTGACAAAGTAGATGGGTAAGTAATTGTTTGTGTATGCATTTCTCCATAATTTTTGCAAGTGGAGATAGTAATGCTATGGGGCGGAAGTTGGAAAACTCAATGGAGTCTCCACCTTTGAAAAGAGGAATGATGTGTGAGATTTTCCGGAGCGATGGAATAGTGCCTTCTTCTATGGTTCTATTAATCAATATGGAGATGGGGTAGGCAATGGCTTTTGCTCCAATTTGCAGGTATTCAGTTGGTAGTTTATCAGCTGAGGGGGTGGAAGGTTTTAATTTCTGTAACAGGGCAGAGATATATGAAGTGGATATAGGTTTGAGGTGGAAAGGGGGGGAGTGGAGGTAGGAGTGGGTAGTTTGGAGGTATCAGGGTTTTGTTGATTAGCTAGATTAAGTATAGCAGAAGTAAAGAAAGTATTGAAGGTATCAGCTGTTTGCCTTGGGCAATCAGGATTAGAACCTGAAGGATTAGGTGTAGCTACTTTTCCAGGGGATATTAGTGTGTTGACAGAAGACCAGAATTTTTGTGATAGGTGAGGGGATGATTGTTGCATTTGAGTATAAAAGTTCTTTTTATCTTGTAGAATAGCTTTTTTTGTCATATTTCTTTGCTGTCTAAAAGATTGGTGGTCAGTTGGGTTTTTTGTGTTACGCCATTTTGCCCAGGTTTTATTTCTACTAAGGATTAGCTTCCTAGTATTTTTGGAGAGCCAATGGGCTGATTTAGTTTTCATTCTAATGGATCGTGTTGGAGCATGATGTTCTAGGATTGCCAGGAAGGTGGTATTAAAGTAATTAACTGCTTCATTAATAGGGAGAGACCTAAGAGGTGACCAATTGCATTGCTTAAGTTCAGTTTGAAACAATTTGGGGTCAAAATGTTTTTTTGCTGCGAGATGATCTGACTGACGTAGGGATAGTACAATTACTTTTATGTCTGATAATATATGTTAGAGAGTGGTCACTAAGGTCATCTGGGAGGATTCCTGTAGTGTAGTTTTGCTGTGGACTATTTATAAGTATCCAGTCAAGGATGCTTTCTTTATTATTAAGCTTATTCATTCTTGTTGGGGAGTTAATGGTTTGAGAGAAGCCATGCAGGTTGATAAGGGTGGATGGGTTTGTTTGTATACATGAATTCCAGTCAATATTAATGTCTCCTAATAGTATTGTTTCTTGTTGGAGATTTAAGGAAAGCCAGTTTAATATGTCTTCTAGTGTAGTAGCATTATTACCTGGGGGAATATATGTGCAGATAATGTTTATTGTTTTATGCAGGTTCAGCTGCAGTTTAGAGATAATTATTTCTGCATTGTTGTTAGATGGTAAGTTATGACTAGTTTTGCTAATTTGAAGTCCTTCCTTATAGAGAATTGCAACCCCTCCACCTTTTTTATTTAGGCGGTCTTGTCTAAGGATACTGTAGCCTGGGGGTAGAATTTCATTATCTTTTATTGTGGGTTTGAGCTATGTTTCTGTTAAGCAGAGGATGTCAAACTGCTGAACTTCAAGAAGAGCATGAAGTAGTGGTATTTTGTTGCAAATGCTACGTATATTTATTGTTGCAAATGCTACGTATATTTAGATGAGCTATTGAGAGTGATTTATAGGGCATGTGTGAAGGTGATGGGTTTGTTTTGTATTGGTAATAGTTAGGGGATGTAGGAGAAGGGTTGCGGCCTGGGTTGGGTTGGATGTCCCCATCTAATAACGAGTGGAGTACTGTAAGGTTGTAGTATTGTGGAGATTTACAGTAGTAGTTGAGTTGTTTTCTGTGGATAAGAATAAAGTATTTAATATGAGCAAGATGATGATATTTGGCTTGAAGGTAGCTGGTTTTGTAGATAGTATAGAGATAGCTTGTGGGTAGGGCTAGGGGGGAAGTTATTGTTTGTTTGTTAGGGATGGTAAGAGTATAATGAAGGGGTTGTGCATATGAGGTTAAAAGATAGGTAGAGGTGAGCATAGTAAGGAGAGTTGGTAGTAGTAAGGTAGGATGCTGGTAATACATGATAGAAAGGGACTGTAAGGTATGGAATGAGAAGAGTTGGGTTATGTTGTTTAGAAGAGATTAGGCAGGTGAGAGTAGGAGGGATTTATACTGGAGGGGAGTGGAGAGAAAGAGGGTGTGGCTGTCAACGTTCTCCTGAGTGATTAGAGAAAAGTAAAGGGTGTGTCTATGAGGGTATAAATGTAGAGATGGTAGGGGCGGGTGGGATTTGGGGGCAGGGTAGGGGAGCAGAGTGAGCCTGAAGGGCGAACGGAGCGGGAAGACACAAGAGAGCGGTGTGTTGCTGAAAACAATCTATAGAGAGAAGGAAAGAGCAGATAAGTAAGCACAGGTAGTGTATATAAGGTAAAGTGAGTTTCAACTTAGGGAAGTATACAGAGTTGGAGTAGAAGTGTAAGGTAGTAGTATATGTAACACAGTCTGGGAGGGGAGGGTGAAAGACAAACAGTCTGGAAAAAAGAAAAGGCTTACAAGACACTTATATAGGTGTAGGAGAGGTGTGAAGTAAGACGAGCAGAAAGACAGTAGAAGGGTTTGACCTAGTGGCCAGATAAATAATAGCTAAGACAGTGGCTAGAGAAAAGGGGGTGATAAAAAAAGGATGGGGAGGGAAATAATGTATTAAAACCACAAGGGGAACTGTTGAGAAAGATGTAGGAGGGGAGACCACTAGTTTGGTAGTGGGGATAGGGGGGTATTGGCTGCAGGCAGTCCTATGTAGGTAGCTAGGTTAACATACACAATTCTTAAATCTTTAGAGTGAAACGTATTAGAGTAACATGTACTTTCACTATCTTATTGGGTAATTAATCTTTGTTGTAGTTCACATTCAGGCTTAGTCAAGATTATTTTTACATTTCAGCCTAGTTTTTGTTTATAGCCTTTACTGTTAAAGATTTTCTTTTCCCAGATTTTAATGTGCATTCTTTACCCATTATTTGTAACTTACACATAGTATTTTGTTTCCAATTAATAATGTGACTTTTTGTGCATAAATGTATTCAGGTATAGCTGATGTGCTTAGTATACCTTGCTTTATGACAGGTGTGATATGTGAGAAGACCTGAGAAGTAGAAATGTGGTTTATGTATCTGTGTTTCTTCTTTGGTGACAGCAATTGCAAAATCTCATTTTCTAGTACTTATTCCTCTATGTTGGTGTGGCACACAACCAATACTTTACATAAATAATGTGAGGTTTCAGTGCTTCTGCAGATCAGAAGGTGAATCAGGTTCTGTCTGCCAACTTTGATTTTACTTTCCAGTTTAGTTCCAGATAATTGTCCCAATTTGTGCAGTCATTGAAAACTTGTCATACACTGACATTTGATTCCTACATTTGCCATTTTAATGCATCTTCACATCCTTTATGTTTCCTATCCTACAGGATGAAGTTTTTAGCTCAATGTGACTGTTAACTGCATTGAGAAACTATTGGTTTCATTATACTTTCTTAAGGCTGCTTATAGTAAGCTTTTCTGTGTTGGAGGGAAGCCTTCTAGCTTGTCAGTGTGAGTGGTAAGTGCTAGGTAGCCTATCTACTACAAGAGGAGTGGTTTCTGGCCCAGAAAGTGTACTTTATCGGCTGTTTGGGCAGTTTTTCTGTCTCTTTCAACTTTCTGGTTTAAAAGCCTGCATTTGCGCTCATTTCCCGCCTTTTCTGTAACTAGTCTAGTCCAGATACAAATTTACTGTATCCAGAACTGTTTGGAAGCTTCAGAGTGGTGCCAAAAGGTCTGCTCTTCAATCTTACCCCTTAGAACGGTGAGAGTGGTGCCAAAACGTCTGCTCCTCAATTTTTCCTTTAGATGTGCTAGTTCTCTCCTCTCCTGTACTTTTACTAGCTTATTAGTTTAGCACTTTACCAGACTTCCTGTAACAATTATTCTAACACAAAAAAGTGCTACCAGCACTAAACATTCTACAAGGAAACAGCTCCAGTGCTAATTAATGCCCACCCCTTCAGGCATGTCTAAAGGTCAGTTTCCTGTGCTTTCTCCTATTAACCTGGTGATCTTGGACATCCTGAGGCAATATACCAACTGCCTCATGTACACTGACAGCCCTCTCCTCTTACCTCCCAACATTCAGACATGCGAGAGATGCACTTATATATCCAAATTGGAAGCCACACACTCTCCAGCCAAGACCAGAATAGCTGGTCAAGAGTAGAAGGTCAACACTTGCACCACACCACATGGAACACATAGCCCTCTAGAACACATACTAGCACTGCCTTCACATAAAAACACAAACCACACATCCACCTTCATGGAGGCTCTCAGTAAAAATCTACCTAAAAAGCAGAGATCTCCAAGGCAGAAATGCACTCGACCACCACAACACAACACTAATCACTAGACACATAACTCTCCTAAACAGTCTGCCACTCAACCAAAACCCCTGAGGCAAATCAGCATGCCGAACACACTAGTCATAGGTGACTTGATAGTGAGGCACACTGATGTCCCACTCACTAAGTTAAATAAGGAGAAAGTAACAGTTAGCTGACTGTCAGGTGCCAGGATCTGCCACATAATGCACGCACTCAAGTCCCTCAACAACAGGTACAAATATGGCTCTATCATTGTACATGTGGGTGTGAATGACCTGAGATGTACCGCCTTGGACTACATGAAAAGAGACATGGAGGAGCTCTCGGATTGTGTATCTCAGGTGGGTATGATCCTAGCCCTGAGCAGCCTCCTACCATACCCCAGAATGATACCACAGTACGAGCAGAAAATGAATGAATCAACAACTGGCTAAGTTTCTGGTGTCATTCTAAAGGGATCCAGTATCTGTCTGCCTGGGATGACATGACTGACAGACGTTGATGCTTTGCCAGAGATGGTTTCATCTGTCACCCCTGGGCTTCCGGATCCCGGCCATGGCTCTTGCCACCCCTATAGTGCCTTTTTAGGCAATGTTCCAAAGACCAAATTACCACCATAACAGCTACAAACAAATGCAATCTGAGGGTCATGCTGCTCAATGCTAAAGGTCTAAATCTCAAAATGCACTCATTCAAAGCAGTCCTTACAATGGAGAACATCGACATTTGTGCTGTAACAGAGACCTGGTTCAAACCAGCAGAAAGCACCCCTGCACTGCCAGGCTATAACTTATTCCACACCTTTCGCCCCCAGAACTTGGACTGAAGCTCCAAAGGCGGTGGTGTTTCCATGTTCATAAAGGATGCGCACACCTCCAGACTGGTAGCCCAACATAACACATCAGAGATACTTCAGGTGCAGCTAACATTGGGTAAGACAATGATTCAGGTCACAGCCTGCTATAGGTCCCCAACCATGTCCCAAGACTCACACTTGACATTCCTAAGCACCCTGGAGAATATTAGGGTCCAACCTAACACACTCATACTGGGTGACTTCAACTACCCCTCCGTTAACTGGGAAAACTACTCATGTACCAATACACCTGCCTAACATTTACTGGAATTCATTAATTCCAATTCCCTGGACCATCTCGTTCTTACCCCCACTAGTGGTAGCAACATCCTTGACCTGGTCATTACTAACATGGGAGACCATTGCTCTACATCAATAGTCAACTCCTCTCTGGTTAGATCCGACCACAAACTAATCACCTTGGAAATCCATATCCCCCCCCCCCCCTGCAAAGGTAACCACCATGAAAAACTTCTCCAAAGATAACTTTGGGCCCCTAAAAACAGAGTTGGCTAACTTCACAGGACCCATGCAAATGGACAGTAGTTGCATGACCACCGAGTCATACACCAATGCACTGTACAAACATGTACACAAATGCATGGATCTCACCATACCCAATAGAACCAAGACACTCTCCTCCAAAACAAGGAAGACAATCTGACGGTCTGCTGCCATAAACAAACTGTACAACAGAAGGAGGAAACTGATGTGGAATAAGGTGAAGTCCCAAGACTGGAAAAACTCCCTTATCAGCCTCAACAAAAAGTTGAGATCCCTCATCAAATCCTCTAAAGCTATCTATAAAAACAGACCTGCAGCAGATAGTAAAAACAACCACAAGGCCTTCTATAGTTATGTAAATAATCTCCACGGCAATACCAAGATTTGCTCTGAGCTACTGCACAATGGTGCTTCCTATACCTAGCCAACAGATATTGCCAATATAATGGCCAATAGATTCAGTGCCAACTTTATCCCTCTCTCCCCCACCAAGGGACCAATCACAATGCCAGTAGATTGCCAGGCACCCAGTATTACTGCTGCACAGGTTAAAATAGCACTGTCCAAGGTCAAGAATACAGCTTCTATGGGACCTGCCAATATCCCTGGCTGTGTTCTACATGAACTACTATAGGGTGAACTGGCACCTTGCCTGTGTGTCCTGTTCAATCACAGCCTCATTTTAGGCTTTGTCCTTAACAAATGGTGCACTGCTACAGTCATCCCTCTCCACAAAGGAGGAGTGACTACAGACCCTGGGAACTATTGCCCCATTAGTCTGATGAGTCTGATATGCAAAGCTATGGAACGCATCATCATGGACCTAATAAACAGGGATATAGGGAATCTCCAAACTCTGGATCCCACACAGTTTGGTTTTGTGAAGGGTAGATCATGTCTGCTCAACCTGGTCAACTTCTTTTAGTCAGTCGCCAGAGCTGTGGATGAAGGCAAGGTGGTTTATACAGTCTACCTTGATCTGGCCAAGGCCTTTGATACCATTTCCCACTCAGTAATCACAGAAAAACTCACTAAGCTAGGCATCAACCCCTATATCACCAGGTGGGTTGCAAACTGGCTCACAAATAGAACCCACAGTGTGAAAGTAGTTGACTCCAAGTCAGGCTACTGACCAGTCATGAGTAGAGTCCCACAGGGTTCGGTCCTGGGTCCTCTCCTGTTTGGTATCTACTTCTCTGAAGTCCAGGCCAACACGAAAGGACTCTGGCTGACAAAGTTCACAGACAACTGCAAGTTGGGAGCTATTATTAATTCCCCAAGTGATGTTGTCATCCTACAGAAAGGCCTCACTGAGACTAACGACTGGTGTCAGAACCATGGCCTTAAGCTCAATGCTAAAAAATGTGTCATCATCTCCTTTGGGAAAAACCTTGTTCACATGAATTAATACATTGATGGTAGTCCACTGAACACAGATGGTGTTATAAGAGATCTGGGAACACAGGTTGACAGCAACCTCTCTTTTGACCACCACATTGCCACTGTGATCTGAAAGTCCTTCTATGTGGCACATCTCATTACTAAGGGTTTTGCATCCAGGAAGAAAGAGGTCATTTTCTCCCTCTACTCTTCCCTCATTAGGACAATCATCGAGTACAATGCCCCATTTGTCATGTACCTCACTAGACACCTGCAACAACTGGAGAGGCCGCAAAATTACTTCACAAAGAGGATCCTAGGCCTTAAACACTTGTCCTATATGGACAGACTCAAAAAACTCCAACTATTCTCTTTCTCATATCTTCTACTTATAGGTGATCTCTGGTTGACTTACAAAGCCATGTCTGACCCAGCTCTGTTAGAAATGCTACATCTAAAGAAATTCTAATCCCTCCACACCACCTACTCCAGAGACCTTAACCTCATCACCACAATCAGCAGAGCAAGCTGGTGGGATAGGTTCATAACCCAGAGACTGCCCCATGCTATGGAATAGACTTCCCATATATGTCAATCAGAGCACCTCACTGGCCATCTTCAAGAGAAATCTTGATGAGTGGATGGGAAATAGAAAATTCACCCTGGGGATCACTCCACTGGTTCTACTCGACAGAGGCACTGGGAACTAATGTCGGGTGGCATGATGCCAGGGTAATTCTATGGTGTAGACTTTTAAGGCTCCAGGGCCATTAGCCTAGTACACACCTAGGAACCTATGAACCTGTTTGCAATTTGCCAAGTTGGAGAATACTCGACCACCATTAAAGCACATTTCCAGCATTCCTGAAGGTCTGCTTAATTATTTCTAGCACAGTAGTAACTCTCTTGCATTTCTTTGAGTCTAAGTGCCATGAAATATCTACAAGATGAAACAAACTAAATGAAGCTTTAGCTCAATGAAACCTACAACAACAGAAAAAGCATTTTTGCAGGGCCTTTTGAACCACAAAGAAGAACACTGCTGTGACCCGTAATCAGGAACTGCAAGTTAGCACCAACTCAAAAAATGATGACAATTTTTTTGCAAGGCCCCAAGCCCCCACCCCCACCCCACCCCGTACTTGCTTACTTATATTTACTATTCCATGGTCACACAACTACTTAGAAAATTCCCACATACAAAATCACTGTCAGCTCCCAAAACAAAAAAAATGTATTAACTGTAATTTTCAGTAAGAAAAGTAATTTAGGAGATATAATTATTTATTATTAGCATCCATTCTTTTGTATCCTTCATCTACATATTCCTCAATACCTCCCTTTTTTCATATCTTAGAATATTTGACTGTACAGACCATGTAAAGTGTGTATGGCACTGATTGTTAAATCACTATTTGTTTGACAATATTTTTTTATGTCTTCTGTCTTAGGTTCATAGGTACTACATTTCATTTGTAGCTTTTTAGTCCTTAAAATCATTTGTTGAATATTGAAGAAGTGAGCAGAAAGGATACATTGAGACATTTACTTGTTTCTCCTACCCATGAGGGACATGTGTGCTGCACAGGGGATGAATTTGCTGTATCACATTTATTTGTCCAATATACATTTGGATAGAATAGGAGAAGTACTTTCCTTTATGTGGAGTAGACAATAGTCCCACAGAAATGTTATTCTCTGTAATAAACAGTTACCTGTCTAACTTGTCTTATTTATCTTGCAAAAGATATTGAGATCCCTTGAGCCAGTGCTAACATTATCACTGGAGTGTGCAAATTTGTAATAGGTCTGACAGGTGTCTGTTAAGGCTGTTTACAGGAGGCAGAGGTTGCCTTTTAATACCCTGTAAGATACTAAGAAGAGGGACAAAGCTTTGAGATGGTCTGAATAGTTCTTATGATTTATGCCCTTGTTTTGTTTGTGAAAAAGTGTTGTGGTCATTCCATTTGTGACCTGTGTTTGGACAGGTACATACCAAAAGGGGCATTATATTCAATGAGTGACCTAATGAGAACCAAGTACAATGTAAAGATTATATCCCTGGACCTGTATCCCATACCTTTTGACATAAGCTGTACAATGAAAACAGACAGCCATAAGATAGTGGACATAGGGTGATAAAAGGACAATTCATTATCGACATATGTTCTCAGATTCCTGACTACAGGATCAACTTACAGAGGTGGTTTGCCAATGTGACAGTTATAAGGGATGTCATGCTTGCCAATGGATACTAATAAAAATGGCTTGGAATTTAGTTTTAGTCTATAGTTTTGACACCAGCTATTTGTCTGGGAAAAGTCTTCTTGGAGGATCTTGTTGTCACCTACAACCCCAAACATTTGCTTTGACCTCCAAGAAGTAAATGCCAAATGGAGTGTCCCAAGGACTGAACCCCAGGGTACACAACTAGTGACAAATTTAATGAAGGAGATAGAGCCACCTACCCTAATTTCCTGGGTTCTGCTTATGAGCCAATTTGCCATTCAATAAGTTACATAGGGATTTACATTTAGCTGGGAGAGTTTATACTTATAATATCTGATTGTGGGATGGTGCTGAATGTCATGTGAGGTCTAGATATGTAGTCTGTTTTTCCTTGCCTCATCAATTGCTTCAGTAACTTTCTCAAAGAAGTTAACCCGGTTGAGTAGTCAGGATCTGACCTTGACAAATCCAAACTAGTTTGGGTTAAGAATGGGTGGGTTACCTATGTCCTTATTACTAATTCAGTAATGATCCTTTCTATTGCCTTACAGATGAGGCTCGTCAGTTATATGGGTTTATAATTACCTTGTTCCATTGACAATTCACTTTTGTGCAAGGGGATGATTGTTGCTGTCATCTGTTCATCCAGCATGAAGGTTATTTGATTCTGAGGAATATTTCTTGGGGGTCTAACAAATCCTGTTTCAGGCTGGTTAGTAGGCAGCCTGGTATGTTAGCTGGCCCCATACAAATAGTGTTCATGGCCTTGGACTGTTCATTGAGGACTTATTCTTGGGAGATCTGTGCGGGTGTAGATATGGGTAATGTGATCTGGGAATACAGTTGTGGGGGCGAGAGTTTGAGTTAAATTTGTGCACTAGTAGATTGGCTATATCCCCTGGCTAAGAGTATGTCATATTAGTTACAGCTAGGTCTGTGCAGTGTTGGGCATTGTTTCTGAGGCTTCTAACATAGTTAAGAAGGCTTTGTGGTTATCCTTCACCTGGGTGGCTATTTTTACCTCATATCTGGCCTAGGTTGATTTAATAAGGATCTGGAGTTCCTTTTTAGGTTTAGCAAGACTATTTTTGTCATCCTGAGCATTAAACATTTTTGGGGGCAATGAATAATCTTTAGTTTCATTACAGACACTATTTATTTTGGGTTCCATCATAGGGGTTTATTTTTAAACCTGACATTGCATTTACTTTAGTGAGGGAAAAATGCATCTATCCAGCTATTTACATGTGCATAGACTTTGGTTTTAAATGATTTTGCACAAGCAGTGGGTTCATGAAGATGGAAAAAGAAATTGAATGTAGCCCATTTATCACTCAATTTTAATAGATCAGCCTTAGCATAATCTCAATACTATAGTTCTGGAAGATGCTTTTTTCTTTAGTCTTATGGTAAATGTAACTGACTTGTGGTGTGATTTGACCAGGAACAAGTTACAATTGGTGGGGACCAAAGCTATTTCATACTGATGAGGACTAAGTCATATTGGTGCAGAATACTTAGTCCAGAAATGTTGTATTGATGAAGTGAAGAAATGTCTGAGCATTCATATTTGAGGATATATATGTCTCCCAGTTGATGGATGGGTAGTTGAAGTGTCCTAGGAGGTATTTGGTTTATTGCATAGGGACTCCATACCAGTTAGGTAGGGGGGTATGGGCTGAGGATGACACATACTGAGGAACCTATAGTTAGCTATGACATGATAAGGAGCTTTGCTGATAGTTAGATGTGGAGAAGTTCCTGGTCATTATCTCATCTAATGGGAGTGAAGGTATGGAGGCACCAGTGCTGTTAGTACCTTCACCAAGTGCATTGGACCTGAAAGTGTGGCAGACTTTAAAACCCTGCACTGGTGGAGGGCTCTCATTGGTCTTCAACTAGGTCTCTGTGGCAATGCATTGATCAATCTTTTACATAGTAAGGAGTTCTTGTAGGAAGTAGAGCTTTTTTGTTAAAGCTCTTAACATTGAGCAGCAATATCTTTATACTATCCAGATTCTGTTTGTTATATTGGAAGTTTTAGAACACTGATTATTCCTAACAAAAGGCACAATATGGTGAACAAGGATTTAGCCAGTTTATAAAAAAACTTGGGGGATAGCTACAAGCCATCAAAGGCAAACTACATAAGACTGCGTACTATCTCCTGTCGGTTGATATATATTGTATCTCCTTTGTGTGACACCAGAAGCTAAGCCAGCTGTTGAAGTCGATAGTCTCTTGACCACATTGTGGCATCATTTTTGGTTATGGTAGAAAACTGCTCAAGGCTAGGATCATACCTGCCTTGGATGCCTGTTCCGAGAGCTCCATCATTTCTCTTTATATAATCCAGGGAGATGCCTTGAGTGCTGGCATAATATAATGAATCTTGGTATCTGATAGACAATTGACCATGACTATCTCCTTGCACAGCCTGGTGAGTGGTGCATCTGTGTGCCTCCCTATGGAGTCACCTATAATTAGGTATTGAAATGTGTAGAGGTTTGCCTTATAGGCTTTTGAACTGAGACAATGTGGCACCGAAATGTATGTTTTATGGTAGGCGATGCTTGTATTGTGTGTTTGCAAGATTAATGAGGTTACTTGCTTCATAGGTTATATTTTGGAGGCCTTTGTGGTTTAGGTATATTATGTTTAAGATCTTTGGAATATGCAAATCTATATATTTGGTCTACACTGCATGTGTGATTGGTTTAGTGTGGTATTGTGTGATACTGACAACCTACTTGTTATTTATAGTGGCTTTGTGTGAGAGTTTTGCCTCCAGTAATATTATATAGCTTTCATCTGATACTACCAGTATATCTATAAGTAAGAATTATGCCAGAAGTACACTAATCCCAGATCACTTAAATCCATGTTGCCTCCTTTTCATCTCCACTTTAGCCCTTCCATTTATACTGTGCTCCATTTTTCTTATTTTGATTTCTTTCCTTGCATACCACATTCAGTATATATCCTCAGATTTCTGGTCCAATTGCACCCATAATGGTACAGTATTATTTACCCCATATAGTTTTATGTCAATGTGCAAAGAAGTTAGCAAAGATACAATCTGCAGTTCGTAATCCCCCTTTTATTCATTCTTCATATATAAAATGTTTCTCTGCACGTTATGTATGTTTCTGTTTGGTTCAATCACCATAATCAAATCTAAATGCATATAATTTAATTGTGCTTTGAATTATTTTATGCTTATCTCAGACATAAGATAATAACACCTGGGGGTTGGAGTACAATGATTTAGTTTCTTCCTGTTAGGCTTTTCAGTTTATAAAATTATGCCATTTTTATTTTTTCATTTTTCAGTACTCACTACATCATGGAGCTGCATTCCATCTCTCCACTAGAATTATTAGTTTTAGCAGGAAACAAGGGCATTCATTAAAGCTGATATGGACACAGGGAATATATTCTGTCTTCACTGTAAGGGCATCCCATTGGGGAAACAAAATATCTGAGAACCAATTAGTGTGAGACAATAATACTAACTGTATAGCACTATACAGCCATGCTACATTTCCTGAAAACCTCAAAAGTCATCTACTTTGTCAATGGACACAACCCTGTTCTTATTCAGTTATCCAACTAGCCATTTCTGCTGTCACCTCTGATAGCTCTACCCCAATAATGTTATCTTATGATTCTAATTACTACTCACACTTTTTATTTCCCCACTTCCTTCATCTCACAATCTATCACCTTTCATTACCTCTAATACTCCTCTCACTTAATAAATATTATCACATATGTAGTCTTTCTTACTTTACATATTGTATCCTAAGTATTTTCTGACCATATGATAATTCTTTTGAATCTATGAATTCTCCTTGCATACCCCTTACCCTATTAGCACACAAAATCTGGACAAGGCCTAAAATAATGGGGGACAAAGGGCCAAAAATAGGGGCAGGTTTTAAATACTGCTCTTATAAACTTAGAACGTTGCTAGAATAAAAGGATCTGTGTTAGCATGCATTTTCTGATAGATATGAAGTCTGAAACACAAATTAATGATATTATTTAGTGACATCAATCCTAATGATTTGCCAGAAAAACATATATTTTATGAAGAACAGATCAAAATATGAGGCAAAACTGAACATTCTGTGAAAACCTGGACAGTAGTAGATAGGTATGTCTCCTTGTACTGCTCTGTATCATAACAACTAAGCTCACATTTCTGTACTACTTTGTTGATCAAATGGTCAGATTTGTTTTAATTCTCAGGTATTATTTTAGATGTTTATCCAAAACATTTCATGAAATTATTTATTGGAAGCCTGTGAGGTCATAGTTTAGCTACATGAAAATTGATTTATCAAACTCACCAACTAAAACCAGTAAAGTACATATAAGTTCCTCTGGCAGTCCCCCACAAGGGAAGCAAACACTATGGATAGGTTGTACAGGTCCTTATACCATTATTCCGTCCTTCAGCATTAGCCTCCCCACAGCACACACATACAAACTACAACACCCTAACTTTACTGCACCTCAGACTCGGTGATATTTTCTGTGGAGTGTAATGTATTATATCTGCCAGTGGGCAGAATTTCAAAAGTCTGACATCCCTCTGTCATTTTTGAGATTTAATACTCTAAATAATTCATTGTCCTGCTACATGACTCCCAGACTGTGTAGGCATTGCAGTGCATTGCTATAAAGTGGTGTTTGACAGTATTTCTAAATCTGAAATGGATGGGGAATATACATGCACATACAAAAACATGCATATCTCTCTCTCTCTCTCTCTCTATATATATATATATATATATATATATATATATATATATATATATATATACATGCACACATATATTTCTACTCCAAGTTTCAATATTTCTTAAAAGTAGAAAAGAAATGTAGGAAGAATTGCATAATACCCTTTAAAGATAAAAAAATACTCAGTTGATGTGACATACCTGCTTTTCTGATTTTGCTTGGTATCATGTCATTTGGTGTTTGTGAGGATTGGGGCATGTTCATTGAAGGGCTAAGGACATCTGTGTGCAAGAAAAGAAGATGGATGGGAATGAAACAAATGTATTCAGTTTTTTAAAATGCATGTGGTATACCGAGAAACTGTCGCTGTAATTGAATTCATTATGTTGCAGTTAGCCAGCTACAATGGAATTAGTAACAGCTTTGCTGCCATCTATTCAGAGCTTTTGGTCAAGAGTTAATTTTCTTTACTGAAGATCACCCTCAGCTTACCTGAGTCAGAAGGAATGCAGTGATGATATCCCCCAAGACACAGCTCAGGTTAACTACTTACACTAAATTTAACCATATTCTCAGTGCACTAAAACAAGACACAGTGGAAATCATGTCTGCCTTTTCTTTAACTCTAATTTTGCATTGCTAATATGATTATTGTCATTTCAGTACAATCTAAATAGAAATGAAGGTACCAATATATAGTTCCTTACTTTTTTATCTCCTTTGCAAGTGACATAATGATTGATGTAAGATGTACTAAAGTACTATAGTATTTTAATGTAAAAGAAAATTTAACTTGATTCTCAAAATACTAAACTGAGCTATAAGGGTAATCTGTTCCATGGAGGGGAAAATAATAAAGTAATGAGATTGGAAACTTGCTCACTACAGTTTGTGAGTCACATTAATCACTCACTCACAGAGAAAAGTGTTGCATGTTTTCTAAGTCTAGGAAAAAATACAAACAAACAGTGCAGCTTATAACTTCTGCTCTATGCAATCACAGATATTTGCAATGCAATGATTATCAGATAATTGTCCTTTATTTAAATCAAAACTGTTTAGGCATATTCCAAGCTACAGAATTATTAAATCAGGATGAAATAGTTCCCAATGAAAGCTCCCATAAATTCCTGAGGTTTTGTGAACAAACATAATCACACCATAAAGGGCACTGGCCCCCATGTCACCAGATATCCACTTCCAAAAGAAAGGCACATTTGTCAAAGGAAATGGCAGCATCCAAATTATAAATGTGAGCCAAAAAGTTTATAGCATGGGAAAGTGGGAAACAGAAAGACAAGCACATCAAGAGGAAAACAGATCATCCCCTGAGAAGAACAACCAGGCTAGAAGAGCTAATCTGGAACCTTCTCAGGCACTTCTGATTCTGCCAACAAACATTGCTGGACAAGAGAAAGTGTGAAACATTTAGACAAAAGATAAAAAGTCAGCACAAGCAACTCTGAAGAAATAAACTGTGTTTTAAGACTATTTTATATCTTACACTTGTTTGAAGTATGTTTTTTTCTTTCTTTTTGTTTTTCTTTTCTCACTTGACAACTAGTGGCAGATTTAATGTGGGGAGCTAAAGATCCCCATTAACAATATCAGCAGCAAGGTTAAAATGTATTGCTTATGGTGGTATGTAGAAAGTTGAATTTCCGTCATGATTTGGCTGCAACTGAATCTAGACTTAAAATTGGCATATTATTTTATTCTGAAAGTGGTTCCATATGGAAGCTGCAGGCAAAAGTCTCAACTATCCAGTATTTACCAGAAAATAGTGAATTTTACCTCAGAATAATAAGGTACAAAAATCCCAAGTGACACCTTTAAATTGCAGTTTGCTTACAGATGTTTGACTCATCCTCAGGCATTTGTCATCAGCCCTTGTGCCCCATGGCATCTCTGATGTCTGCCATGATTGTGTCATTAGATCCATGACTGTGACTATAAAAGACTTTTGGAGTTGTGAGGTGAATCATGAGGAGCAAGTTGCAACAATCAAGGTTTTTCATTTTGTTTTTAACTTTACAACTGCCCATTGTTTTCCAAAGGAGAACATCATTAATCCTTAATGGTAGACATCAGCTGAAGACCTGTTTACAATGTTTACTACAGAAACCTATGAAATAAATTCAAACCAGAAGATAAACACCACTCCTTACTGAAACAAAATACTGAAAATTTAATGTGAGCACTTTCGTCCACTTACAATGAAGGAACTTCATCAGACTACATGTTAAAATACTTTGCAGTTTAAATAGCTTATCAAAATCAATGACATCATAACCCCTCCGATGTAAAATTTAAAAATGCAGCTATAAACTGTTGCTCTAAAAATTATATCTCTCTTTAGGATAAGACATATAAATATGAATTCATATATAAAAAGTATCTAGTTAAGTGAAATAAATAGAATTCACATTTACATAACACGACAACTAAAAATTGCAAAAAAAATATCTCAATAAAGATTTCAATTTTAAAACACATTTAAGTGAACAACAGTCATTTAGTCCTGGAGAGGCAAGTGGGTTTGTTTTTAATTGCCACAGCAACTCCCTCTCTTCAAGTTTTAAAGCCCAAGGGCACCCCCCACTAGGATTAAACTCCATTTTTTCAATGACCATAAAATGAAAGGAATGGTTAGCATATTCCAAAATATGTTTCGGTAAAGCATTAGTTTTATCCTGCCTCACCGTACTGTACTGATGCTCGTAAATCCTTTGCTTAAATGGCCTTTCCGTATTCCCTATGTAGAATGCAGGGCATTGGTTGCATCTAGCTAAATAAATGACCCACTTAGCATTATAGTCATACTTTCCTGTCAGAGTGTATTTTACATTCCCAATAGTGAAAGAGGAGGCTACAAGGATGTGTTTACAGTGGGGGAATCTACCACACTTTCTCATGCCTTTGTTGGGAACATAAGATTTTATGTCTTTGTTTAGTAGTGCTTTTAAATTAGGGCCTCTTCTAAAAGTATCCTTAGGCTCTAAGCCTAGTTTGTCTCTCAGAGACACAGCATCCTTAATCAAAGCCCAGTTTTTAAATCAAGATGGCCATTAACTCCCTAGCATCACTCGAGAATACTGTGGTAAAACTAATATTCAAATTTGGTTTTACATTCCTTGCTATGGGGCTTCCTGCCAAACCCAATTGTTATTCAGTCCATCCTGACCCTTTATTTAATATTGGTTGGAGGTGCCCTGTTAATCTTTTTCTCTCCACTTCAGTTATGATCTCATCCAATAAAAAAGTGGATATGCCTGGTTAAAAAAAACATTGCTTTAAGATTCTTACAATCGGTATCAAAATCTAAGTCAATTGTAATAATTTTTGCTGCCCTGACTACCTGTCCTTTTACCACAGCCCTTTTCTGGTAAAATGGGTGATTACTGCTGAAGTAGAGGAATTCATTGGAGTATGTTGGCTTGCGGCAAATTTTAACGATATATCGATATATCTATTATCTAAATTATCCTTATCCAACCATACATCCAAACAGGCAATGGCTTTGATTTCAAAATGATATGTGAAATCCAAAAAAGGGGTCAATTTAGATATACTACCCATGAAATTCTCTACATCCTCTAGATTACTCTTAAAGAGTATAAACATATCGTCAAGGTATCTTGTGTACCACTGGACTCTCCTGCTGAAAATTTCTTGTTTAAATAGTATTTGTTTTTCCCACTGGGCCATTGCACAATTTGCAAATATACTCCTACAGGGTGACCTTAATGCTACTCCTGTTTTCTGAAGGAATAATTTGCCATCAAAAAGAAAATAATTGTTAGTAAGAATAAGTTCTAGCAGACTGAGAATTAGGTCTATCTCATCTCCTGGTACTCCCTTATTAAGTAGGAATTCCCTTGTCCAATCCAGTCCTAAGTTTTGTGGAATTACTGTGTAGAGGTCTTTGACATCTATCGTCAAAAAGTTAAAATCCTGATTGAAATCCAAATTGTTAACTGCTTCCAAAAAGCCCCAGGAATACTTACAGATTTGGGCCTCTGTTTCAAGATAATTCTTTAGTTTGTGGTCCACAAAGTTATCACAGGCATAAGAAATGGAATTTCTTCCATCAATAATAGATCTAAAAGGTGGGCTGTTGATATTTGTATGTATTTTGGGGATTCCAAAAAGCATAGGTGTAATAGGTGCAGGCATGTTCAAATAATTAAATACATATATGTCAATACATCCTTCAAGAAACAGATAATTAATAGCATTTTTAAATCTCTGATATGCTCCGTTCATTTCTTTTAATGAGACACATTCATATACTTCACTATCAAGTAAAAACTTCATTTTCACTTTATAGTCGTCCTGCTTCATAAACACTATCAGGGTGCATAATCCTGACACCAGTCATTCTTAAATCCATAATGTTCTGAAATTCTGATTGTGTCAGATTTTTAATATATTGGTTGCTTTTAATTAAAGGTGAACTTAATAGATGCCTAAAGTCAGCTTCACAAACCTTTTTCAAACAGGCTATTATTAGCTTGTACAGGAGGGTTAAAAATGCTAGATATCCTAAAGTCCACTAGAACAGGTATATTGTTCCCCAAAAGAAATTGCAAATTTAATCTGCGTACAAATAATTTTAGATCCAATAAAGAATTAGCCAAACTCATCTTGGTAGAAGGAACAAAACTGAGTCCTTTTGCCAATGTTTCTATCAATTCAGGTTTTACAACTTTGGCAGTATAATGATAAATTTGAAAGTCACCTTCTCTGTTGCTGCAGACACTGACACGATGAAGCGGTTCACCCATTCCATCAAAAATGCCCTGGTCTGCTGCCTCCTCCTCTGATTCTGCTTCCTGGACTGCTGGTTACACCTGTTTTTGCTCTGTGAGCTATTCGGATATGGCCGTTGTCCATTCTGAAAATCTTGAGACAATGTTCCACCGTTATTTTGGGTTTGCTTACTATGTAGTCAGCTATCCCAGTTCCCAGGGGTATTTTCTACTTCCTCATTGGTTATAGATGCTGATGATCCCGGCAAGATGGTATTAGTTTCAGGAGTAGTATTGGCATCAGTAACTGGAGAATTTAAAAAAGCCATTTGCTGTGAGGAGGGTGGAGGAGTATATGCAGTACCCGCCTCGTATTCTCTCCAGTCCCTTTCAAGTTTTTTGGTTTTTCCCATTCTCAGTTTCATAACGGTAGCTTCCGTGCTACTAAAGATATGGCAGAAATCAAATTTATATCTTGGAAAGTTCACATCCAATTTGATTTTCTGCTCCAGTGTGCATATGTCAGTTTTTAAACTATCCATTTGAAAGGAATAATGCTTCTCCAATGTCTCTTAAAACTCAATTCCCCATCTATCAAATAATTTGATCAACTCAAAATGAAAGGGAGAGTTTTGGATCAGGCCAATTGGGCCTATCCAGGACTAAATGACTGTTGTTCACTTAAATGTGTTTTAAAATTGAAATCTTTATAGAGATAATGTTTTGCAATTTTTAGTTGTCATGTTATGTTAATTAAATTCTATTTATTTCACTTAACTAGATACTTTTCATATATGAATTCATGTTTATCCTAAAGAGAGAGAGAATTTTTAGGGCAACAGTTTATAGCTGTATTTTTGAATTTTACATGGGAGGGGTTATGATGTCGTTGATTTTGTAAGACTATTTAAACTGCAAAGTATTTTAACATGTTGTCTGATGAAGTTCCTTCATTGTAAATGGACAAAAGCACTCACATTAAATTTTCAGGATTTTGTTTCAGTCAGGAGTGGTGTTTATTTTCTGGTTTGAATTATTTCGTAGTCTTCAGTTTGTTTTTAATAGTTTTTTACTACAGAAACCTGCTTTGTGGGCTATAACAAAGAAATGAACCTCTGTTTAAATATATTCCTCAAAAGCACTTTGCTATGCCTACAATAATTCTTCTACAGTACTGATTAGCAATATCGATAGCCTAGTAAATACTTATGAACCTTTGAACATATGTGATAAGGTCAAGCATTAAACAAAATGGAATCTCATTCAATGAAAGACACAACACTAGCATGTATTAAAAACATTGTGTTATAATATTATATTGGTGATGGTGTGTTTTTCTATATTTTAGAAAACAGCAAACTGATATGCACTTAAATGAGATAACTTTTCTAGTATCTGAACTCCTTCAGCAAAGTTATGCCTGTCCGCTTTCAAGATGTCATGATGAAAAATTCACTGACCTGAATGCTGGAGGGCTAGGTTCCTGACCCAGAGACTCCCCAGACTCTGGAATAGATTGCCCATACATGTCAATCAGAGTGCCTCTTTGGCCCTCTTCAAAAGGAACCTTGACGATTGGATGGGAGAAAGGAAATTCACCCCGTGGATCACGTCAGTCGCCCTGCTACACAGGGGTCCAGGGAATTAAATAGTGTGGGAAGAAATAGCCAGGGAATTGTTTTGGCTAGGCTTGTACAGGCCCTAGGGCTGATAGCCTAGTACCAACCTATGAACCTATGAACCTCTAGAAAAGACAAGGCTTCATTTCTGCCTTCACTGGGATAAGAGCATTGTCCACCTTTCAAATTATGGCATCTCAACCCTGTGAAAACATTCATCCAGTCCGACAAGAATGATTCTCATTGCACTGATTAAAGGGATGAAGGCAGAAAGAATCAAACCCTGGACTACAGGAACCAGCTGATTAACAGCACATGCAATAAATCTTCTGCACTTCCACACTAGTGTGTCATGTACTTTATGCTCCTTATTAACTCTCATCTCAGTGACAAACTGAAATAGTCTGTAGGATTTTGCAAGAATGAGTTTCAATTCCTTCATTTTGGATACTGGTTTGCAGTCTAACTCCATTCAAGTCCCTGCCTAGCAGGAATACACTGGAATGGGCAAGTATTTGCACTGTTTTGTAGAACATCTTCACGTACATAATTGGCTGAATTGTGACTGGTGTCACTGTTATAACACGTGGGTTATGTCAGCTCCTAGCCTCATTACTCCTTTATTATTATGAAATTTACTTAAGTAGTTGCTACATAAATGTTTTACTATGGCAGATTTTTTTTCTGAACCTAAAACTTTGATTATGTACATCTCATTCAGAGTTAAGCTTATAATATCTGCAGATTCATCTATCTTTCCACCTCACAGCAAAAAAAAAAAAAAAAAAAAAACACTGTACCTTCCTACAAAAGGCAGACTGTCTTCCATTATGGCTCAAGCCATCTTACTTCCATCTGCCTTTTTGTTTAAACAATGTATTGACAGTTATTCTCTCTCTGGTCCTTTGAAACAAACAAAAAGATCTTCTTTGTGCTCTGTCCCTGCATAGACCCCTTACAACCTTGTGGTCACTGAGAAAAGCAAAATGTGCACAGCAAACAGATGTCCTCCTGTTCATTTCCTGTGGTGTTGTCCAGGGAGGCAGCTGTGAACCTAAGCTATTATGGCTTCACTTCCTTCAAATCACCAAGTGTATGTATGATTCTCTCATGGATTGTACTGTCAAATGCCTTTGCAAGACTGAGGTAAGCTGCATGGGCAGATAAACTTTTATTTATGACATCTGACAGTTTCATAAAAACTATGATATCAGTGTGTAAAACCTTCCATTGAGAACATTGTACCGTGTAGGTCATGGAGAAGAAGGGTTCATATGTCTGCCTAACTCAATTTCTTAATGGTTTTCCATCTCCTTGAACAACATACTCAGAAGACTGATCAGTCAGTAATTAATGAGGTCTGTGGAAGAGCCATTGTTGTCAAATGGGACTACACTAACCTGTTTCCAGAGATCTGGGCCTAAATAAGTTAATCAATACTGCAGAAAAACATAGTTCTGTTTCTTATGGTCTCAAAAGCACACCTAACATGAGTAGTACTAAAAGCATGAGTTAAGCTTTCCTTTCATTAAATTTACCCCCCCCCAAAAAAAAAATTGACTTCAGGTTATGTTCAGTGTTGGGCTGCTGCCAGTGCTCTAATTCTCAGTCTGGAGATGACAACAGGAGAATCTGGAGAAGGATAAGAAGACCGCAAAGCCCCTTTCCATCTGAGTCCACACTCAGTCAATGCATTGCAAGGATTTCATCAGCTTCTAGGACTGGGTCTGAAGTGTACCAGCCTCTGGCAAGAATACAATTTACCATTGACAACTAGCTCGGGATCCACTGAAGGACTGAAGTACCTGTTTTTGGCTTCCCAGTTTGAGGAGAATTGCTGGAATTTAATTGGATGACTTAGAGTTTTAAATACCCAGTGTTTGGTTTCCCCATTTCACTATACTGATGCCTTTGAAGCATTATTAATCCTGTTGGGTAACCTGTACAAGTGCCTAGTCTACAACAGGTGTGGTAACCACTACATGCTTGTTGTAGATGATGTAAATGTTACTTCTTACACTTTTTTCATCTTAGTTGCGTTACATACAATAGAAATTGTTACCCCCTTTTTAACTTCTTACCTTTCTGACTCCATTCATTTGAATGCATTGCTGAAATTTGCACTACTGTTTTATTTACTGTTGTGTTATTCCATTTATTGTACTTGTGTTATTGCACTGTTGCATTATGTTGCTGTTACATAGTCTATTACTGGTGGTATATTTAAGGAAACTGTGCTGTTTGAAGTTTTACAATGTTGCCAGTCAGTGATATTTGGTAGACGGAAACCAGACTTCACTTCACTCCACTTCACATTTCTGTAACCTTTGCACTAATTCTGCCTTATTTAACTTTATTTTTCAGTTTGCATGGGTTTCTTAATTGCATGACCCTCCCCCTCCTATCTGGGATTAACTGCATAACACAAAATCTACTTTGTCCACTGATGCTGGCTATCGTAACTAAACAAAACCTCCAAGAAGCAAGAACCAGACACCCTACAGCTTTTCTGTAGTAATAGGTGAATAACAACTTTGATTTTATAAAATTCTAAGGCTTAAAAAATATATGCACAACAACAAGAACGGGCTCTCCACTCCCGTTTTTCCAGACACTTGCCACTAAATTGCATCATAACACCTTGAATTATCCTTACACACACACACACACACACACACACACACACACACACACACACACACACACACACACACACACACACACACACACAGTCCTCCAGTCTCAAGCATTTACTGTTTAAAGTATTACATTTTGCTTTTACTTTCAGCAATGTCTCTATACTACTCACAACTCTCTCTATAACTGCCCAACAACCTTGTTTGTGTTCATAACCCCCCAATTATTCCCCCAGTCATACCATACATCCTAACTACTCAACCTCCCCACCCATTCTAAATAAGGCCATATAGTGCTCCATCCCCTAAACTATAGCTATCCTGCTCAAATTCATTCTGTTATCACATGCACTCAACCACCATCATGTCTATCACTACTACGAAACTGATCTCACTTTGCTCACTTACATTCTCTCTCCTAACAATGATAACAACTTTCCAGACACCCAACATACCTCTTATACCCATCTGTACAACCACCACACATAACCCACATTTATCAAGTTACTCGGATATTCACCCTAGCTTATTAGCAGCTAATACCTCTGTATTTTCCAAAGTAAAATTTCTACCTCTCCAAAGACACCCCCATTATCACACCACCAGGAGCAACTACACCATTTCTAGGAAAAAAACTGCTACATATAACCCACATAATTTGCCAAAGCATTATATCCAAGTGCGGTGATATACAACCTTACTCTCCCTTCCTCAATATTTTCACAGGGGTACCCCAAGGCTCCATACTTGGTCCTCTCTTATTTAGCTTCTTTATTAACAACTTTCACTCCACTCTCCAAAATGTTCAGTAATTCAGTATGCTGAAGACACTACAATAATATTCACTGCAAATTCCAGCTCTAAACTCCAGAAAATTACCCAGAATGCCCTCATCTCTACTGAATCTTGGATACTTAACAATCATCTTGCCCTAAATCCAAAAAAAAACTAAACTAGTACATCTACCCCTAAGAAAACCACTACCCTAGATAAAAAAAACTCTTCACTATACAAGCCCAAGACAATACTACTATTGAAATTGTCCCACACACTAAACTACTAGGCATTATTATAGATGAAAACCTTAACTTTGACCTACATATAAACAGTAACACCAAAAAAACACACCAAAAGCTCAGTATGCTCCACATGCACCAACACCTTCTTAGCCTCTCTACTAGACAAACCCTTGCAACCACCTTTCTATTACCCTCTCTCCTTTATGGTGCCCCTCTCCTCACTAATATCCAAAATTCCACAAAATCCAAACTTGATATGTGTTACAACAGAATAGTCAAATCTGTCATCAAGCTTTTGATACCATTTCCCACTCCATCCTCCTCTCTAAATTATCCACCCTCTACATTTCTCACCTACTCTACATTGGTTCAATAGCTATCTCTCCAATAGGCAGCAATCCACCAAATGGCAACAATCTTACTCGCCCTCCTCAATACTTTCACAGGGGTACCCCAAGGCTCCATACTTGGTCCTCTCTTATTTAGCATCTTTATTAACAACTTTCACTCCACTCTCAAGTCAAATTTGTCATCAAGGTCAAATTTTCTTCATTCCACTGTAACTCACTAAAATAATTAGGCTGGCTGGAACTCCCCAATCATGTGTCATTCACCCAACTAACTACAGCGCACAAAATAATATACACACCCATAGACTGTCCTGCTCTCTCAACACTAATTGCCAAATACCAACCCAGCAGGAAACTAAGATCTGAAAATCAGCTACTTCTAAAAGTAGAAAAGCCCACCTTACCTGCTGGTCAACTCCTCTACTCCTTCACTGTCACCAGACTATGGAACTCGCTTCCACCTTCTATAAGAAACACAGGCAGCACCACCACCTTCAAACAAATACTGAAAAATCATCTCAACTCTTCCTAGCTATGAACCTGGTCTGTAACCTAATCTCTTCCTTCTCCTTATATAACTAAACTTCTATGCGTTTTGCTACTGCTGACTGATGATATTTTTTCCATAATTATTATTTTTTATCACTTATTGATACTGGTATAATAATGCTGATTAATATATCTCTGTTTATACATCTCTGATTGAATTCATGTGGCAACCAAATAAATTCCTGCTTTTATGTATATATTCTGTATGTATTACTGTAATCAAACCACTAAATTCCTGCTTTTATGTATATAGTCTGTATATATTACTGTAATCAAAGCAACTAACATTCCTACTTTTATGTATATATATATATATATATATATATATATATATATATATATATATATATATATATATTACTGTAATCAAACCAACTAAATTCCTGCTTTTATGTATATATTCTGTATATATTACTGTAATCACTATATGTAACACTGTTTGTACTTCTGTACCAATTAATGTTTAATTTTATCTCTATCTATGTTCATGTCAGAGCTTTTCTTCCCGGGTCTCCACTGAAAATTGACTCTTTTAGGCCCAGTGGACTTTCCTAGTAAACAAATGCAATAAATAAATAAGTAAAATAAATAAAACTGATGTATTACTTCAGTCATTGATTGCACTTTTTATCACTGGTGTTGTTGTATTGGTGTTTGTTACTGGTGGCTGCATTGTTAAAGGATTTAAAGATACTGCTGTACAGCACTGGAATACTAGACTGCCTTTATGATATAATAGCCTGATATGCTTCTTTTGCTTGTGGTGATCGCCTTGCTGTTACTGGATTGCAAATATTAACTTTACATTTACTGCATTTGGAACTATTTGTTTGGATTAAAGATCCTGGATTCACTGGTTTAGACTATTTGCTGCTCATTGCTTCTGCTCATTAGGTAGAGACATAAACCTGTTAATTTGCCACTGTTAAATACCACTTTTGATTATTACTGTTGATGGACTGTTGCTTGTACTGATCATTTCATTTTCGCAGAAATTGAAGCTGTTGTTATCATTATTATTATTATTATTATTATTATTGACATTTGATTACTGGGCAAGTTTCACCCTCAGGTCAATTTATAACTGAGATCAATCAGTTTATAGCCAGAACAAAGCAATTAACACAGAGATGCAAGTAAAAAAGGTTTTCTGTCATGTCCTGAGACTAAATACCTGGCATATGCAGTATAGTCTACTAGTCAAGCAAAAGGGGACAGTGGACAACTTAGTAAGGGGTCCTACCATTTCACAGAGCAGGCATGTATTTAACTGAGTAAAGTTAATAAGCAGCAAGGTTCATCATGATAAATATGCTTACATTAAACACTGACAAAATTATCAGTAAACTTGTAGGTGTAGGACCTCATAGCAGAACTCCAGCAATATTGAGGTCAGGTGTAGTGACTGCAGGCTATTGAACACTTATAGAATTCTCAGTAAACTTGTAGGTGTAGGGCTTTATAGCAGAGCTCCTGCAATACTGAGGTCAGGTGTAGTGACTGCAGGCTATTAAACACTGATAAGCTAGTGACATAATTGTTCTCAGTTTAATCACTGTGACATTGTTTTAGTCATTAGTTGAAACAACAGCGCACTCACATTTACCCCATATACCCACAGTCAAGACACAGCTCTAAAAGTTGCAATTGTGCAGACTGTAAGCCCTTAAGTCGATCTGAGATTGCATCTGTTCTAATGTTTTAATAATAGATGACTCTCCTGTCAATTATACAGGCACCAAGCACAACAGGATGTTTAAAAATAGGGTGACAGATGTTTTTTCAGGAACGAAGACCCTGAATTCAATATGGTCTCTTGGATTCCTCCACTCTTGTAAATATAGTTAGAGATGATTGAGCTTGCTATCCATGTGTTCAGTGAATGAAAGACACTGGTCTTGAACAGCACTCTGTCATTACCCACAATAATGCCAAAATTAAAAGACAGGTTAACTGGCTTTAATAACTAACTATGTACCTAGCATCATTCTAGGGGATCCAGTATGCATCAGCTTGAGAGTGCATCGCTGGCAAGCCATCATACTTTGCCAGGGATGGTTTGCATTGTTTTAATATTTATGAAAAACTTTCAGTGATCCATGAGGAACATTTTTCTGCTGGACATTCTGGCCTAGTAAGTAACACTTTAGAATGTGTTAAGGTTGTTGTGCATTAATGTGGCTCTGCATTAGAGTAGCTCTGTATTAAGGTGGATTTGCACTAAATTGACTATGTTTAATGCCATTAGTTTTAACAATGTTAAGCTACAGATGCGTCTGCAACCTGAACATATTCATATATGTGTAGGTACAGGGACATGATTTCAGTACAATGAAAATAATCCTTCTGGTTCTGGGTTTAATACCTGTTGTATCTTAAGAACTACTGGAAACTGAGAGTATCAATATTTGTGAAGGAGAATGTCCCCAATAATTTTTATATGTGAATGCAAATCTGAACTCTTAAATGTCCAGACCACTGTAACCAAGATTAAATGCAACTTCATAGCTAGCTATAGAATACCCTCAATGTCTCCTTCAGACCAAACAGCTATCTTAATGCTCTAGCTGAAATCCCCATTAATCCCAACACCTTTCTATTGGGGGACTCCAGCTTTCCATCAATAAACTGGGTGACCAATGGTAAACATGCCAAGAGCTTTCTTGACATTATACACAATAACTGCCTTGTATAAATTGTTAACCTCTAAAACAGGGGGCAAAATAATTTGATCTAGTCATGATATAAATGGTCTCTTATTGAACACATTGATATGCTTCACCTTCCATTGTTTAATTAGATCATAAATCAGTGGCCTTTCCTAGAAAAGTGATTGGCAATTTCCCTGCAAATTCCTCTGTGTTTAGGTACTTCTCAAAATCAAATCTTCTTCAATTACTTAATTACCTAAATAAATACTGGTATAATTATTGCCTGGAGGACTCCATTGCTAAAACTGCTGCCTGTGTCTCTGACTTCTACACCCCACCAAACAGCTGTATTAAAGCAGATCCTATATACCCAAAATATAATGAACATTTTAAAACAAATCCATAAGATGGAAAATCTGTACAAATAAAAAAATGTAACAAGAGATACAGAGTACCAGTTTTATTCTACCCACCTTGAGAACACATTTAAGCAAAGTTGTAAATACTAACCATTATGAATCTTAAAGGTGAATATAAATGAAAATACCAACTGGAATCAACAATAACTTTAAAACTTTATTTTTCTAAGGACTAAAAGTTTATAACTGACTACAGATCCCTGTCTTCACAATGTGAGGTCAGCAAAGAATTCCTAAATCAGTTGAATGCCTACTTCAGCAGATTTGAGGAAGGGAAAAGAAAAGCAGTGAAGAAAATGCCCATCAGCCATAATGAGAAGATGCTCACCTTTAACCCACCCAGGTGATGTCTAGAGGACACTGTGCAGAGCTAAATCTCCTTGTGTTCTGACTGGAGTGCTTCTCAAACAGTCTGGAAATATATCACTGATAAGTATATTTCTTGGCACTTTTTGGAGTTCTGCACTGTCTTAACTTTTACCTGACTGAATTATTTTATATATTTGCTGACATTGTTTGCTGCTTTCACATCAGTTCTGAAACTGGTTTCCCCCTATTCCTGTGGTGGTGTTAAAGTTTACAAAACTGGTCTAACTGATCTTTTTTAAGTGTTTTTCAACTGCTGAACTGTTGAGGGCTACACACTCAAGTGTGATAGCCATTTTTCTGCTTTAAAAGTGTTTGTTTTACTGTATCTGTTTTAATTATCGAAAAAAAAAATCCTATCTCTCTACTTGTTTCCCACCTTAATATAACCAGTTTACAGATTTTGCTGAATTCTGGGCTGTTTTGTAGTTTCTGTGTTGCCCAGACATTACTAAGATAGAAGGAAGCTCCTCTGTTCATCAGTGAAAGTAGTGAACTTTGAGCAGCCTATCTTTCACTGGAGGAGTGGTTTCAGCTCAGAATCTGTAGTTTTTCCTTAGTTTGCTTATTTTCACTAGCCACACTATTCCGGGTGTTTTTTATTAACTTTGCAACTTATTTGAATTGATTTTTTAATTCTGATATTGTTTGCACTTTAATTGATCATTTTTTTATATTTTTCAACTGTTGAACTGTTGAGGGATACACACTCAAGTGTGATAGCCATTTTTCTGTTTTAAAAGTGTTTGTTTTACTGTACGTTTTAATTTTTGAAGAAAACAAACAAACAAGAAAAAACAAAAAAATACTATCTCTCTACTCGTTTCCTGCCTTTCTATAACCAGTAGAGTCAGGTTTTCAGATTTTACTGAATTCTGGGCTGTTTTGAAGTTTCTGTGTTGCCCAGACTTTACTAAGATAGAAGGAAGCTTCTCTGTTCATCAGTGAGAGTGGTGAGCTTTGAGCAGCCTATCTGTCACTGGAGGAGTGGTTTCAGCTCAGAATCTATAGTTTTATTGGCCATTTTGGGCTATTTCTATCCCTTTCATCTTTCTGTTTAAAAACCTGTGTTTTTGTGTTTTTTGCACTTGTATTACCTCAGAAAGATCCTGCCTGGGTGTCCTGCAGAGTTCTACAGCAGCAGAGAGAGAGAAAGGGGAGACTTTGAGTGGATTAAGTACCTCTGTTTTGCTTTTTATTGCTTATTTTCACTAGCCTCACTATTCTGTGCATTTTTTATTAACTTTTCAACTTATTTGAATTCTTATACTGTTTGTATTTTGATAATTTTTAAGTATTTTTAAACTGTTGAACTGTTGAAGGCTACACACACAAGTGTGATAGCCATTTTTCTGCTTTAAAAGTGTTTGGTTTACTATATATGTTTTAATTTTTGAAAAAAAAAAACAAAAAAATCCTATCTGTCTACTTGTTTCCTGTCTTTCTATAACCAGTAGAGTCTGGTTTTCAGATTTTATTGAATCCTGGGCTGTTTTGTAGTTTCTGTGCTGCCCAGACCTAAGATAGAAGGAAGCTTATCTGTTCATCAGTAAGAGTGGTGAGCTTTGAGCAGCCTATCTGTCGCTGGAGGAGTAGTTTCAGCTCAGAATATGTAGTTTTATTGGCCATTTTGGGCTCTTTCTAAACCTCTTATCTTTCTGTTTAAAAACCTGTGTTTGCACGGCTTTGTGCATCGCGCAAAGTGGTTTAACTAGGGTTAAAGTATTCCTGGTGACAGAAAGTCTACTCTTCTAATTTTCCCTTAGAACTAGCCAGTTTTCTAGTTTTAACACTCAAAACTGTTTCCTTGTACTCAGCACTTGTTCAAAACTCGTTGCAAACACTAAATTATCTACAAATACTGCAACACTCAACTTTCCTCACTTATTAAGAGGAAAACAGTTTTTAGTACTTAAATTAATAAACATCTATCCAGGCATGTCTAAGGGTCAGCTCCCGATATTTCCCCTGTCCACCTAGTGAATCTGGCATATTGGGGCAATGTAGCAGTTGCCTCATGTACACTGACAACCCTCTCCTCTTACCACCCAATGCTACCAGTTGTAAGAGATGCACTTATATAGCCAAACTGGAAGCCAAGCTCTCTCCAGCTAAGACTGTACTAGACAGCCAAGAGGAGAAGGCAAACACCTGCACCACACCATGCTCAAAACATAGTCCATCAAAACATACACCACCTAAACCCACACATAGTAACACAAAATACATACCTACATTTGCAGAGGCTCTCAATAGAAATCTGCACAAACAAAAGAATCACCTTCGATAACCACATCGCCACAACAATCAGGAATCCATCTATGTGGCACACTTCATCATTAGGGGCTTTTCATCCAGAAAAAAGGAGGTCATTGTCCCACTGTACTCATCCCTCATTAGACCTATTATAGAGTACAATGCCCCATTTGGTATGTACCTCACAAGACATCTGCATCAACTGGAAAGGCCACAGAAATGCCTCACTAAAAGAATCACAAGCCTAAAGCAGATGCCCTATGCTGACCGTCTAAAAAATTCCAGCTATACTCTGTCGCATATCTCCTGCTCAGAGGTGATCTCTGCTTAACATACAAGGCCATGTCAAACCCAGAGCTGTTGGACATGTTACACTTAAAGAAATCCCAATCCCTCAGAACCACACACTCCAATGATCTAATCCTGGTCATCTCAATTAACAAAATATGCTGTAGGGATAGGTTCCTGACCCAGAGATGCCCCATACTCTGGAATAGACTGCCCATACATGTCAAGCTGAGCACCTGTTTGGCCCTGTTCAAAAAGAACCTGGATGATTGGATGGGAGATAGGAAATTCACCCCAGGGATCACGTCAATTGCCCTGTTAGACAGGGGACCAGGGAAGTAATAGCCAGGGAATTGTTATGGCTGGGCTTGTATAGGCCCTAGGGCCGATAGCCTAGTACCGACCTATGAACCTATGAATGTATGAACCTATGAGACCTCCAAAGCTGAAATGCAAGCAACCCTCCAACACTACCCAAATGACACATAGCCCACCCAATCAGTGTCACTCAACCTCAGGCCATAAGGCAAAATAACGTTCCCAAAACACTAGTCATAGGTGACTCTATAGTCAGGCACACTGATGTCCCACTCACCAAACTAAACAAGGAGAAAGTTACTGTCAGCTGCCTGTCGGGTGTCAGGATCCGCCACATAATGCAAGCACTCAGGTCACTCCACAGCAAGTACAAATATGACTTTGTCATTGCCCATGTTGGTGTGAATGACCTGAGACGTACTTCCCTGGACAACATAAAAAGAGACATGGAGGAGCTTTCGGATCATGTAGCCCAGGCAGGTATGACCCTAGCCCTGAGTAGCATCCTGCCATTGCCCAGAATGATACCACAATACAAGGACAAAATGACTGACTTCAACAATTGGTTAAGCTTCTGGTGTCATTCTAAGGGGATCCAGTGACTATCTGCCTGGGACAGCAAGATTGATAGACCATGATGCTTTGCCAAAGATGGCCTGCACCTGTCACCCCTGGGAATCTAGATACTGGCTAAGGCTCTTGCCACCCCTATGGTGCCTTTTTTAGGTAAGGTTCAAATGACAAACTCACCACCATAGCAGGTATAAGCAAGCAAAATCCGAGGGTAATGCTACTCAATGCTAGAAGTTTAAACCTCAAAATGCACTCACTCGAGACACTCCTTAAAATGAAGAACATTGACATACATCTGTGCAGTGGTGGAGACCTGGGTCAAGGCTTCAGAGAGCATCCCTGCATTACCAGACTATAACTCATACCACACTTTTTGGCCACCTAACCTAGACCAAAACACTAAGGCAGGAGGCATGTCCATATTCATTAAGGATATCCATACCTCCAGGCTTGTTGCTCAACATAATGCATCCGAAATTATCCAAGTGCAACTAACACTGGGCAAGACTGCAGTGTAGGTTGTATCCCCTACCATGCCCCAGGATGCCCACTCCACATGTCTTGATATACTGGGTAATATTAAGGTACAGCCCAATACCCTAATAATGGGCGATTTCAACTACCCCACTATCAACGGGGAAAACTACTCATGTACTAACTCATTTGCTCAACGCTTTCTGGAATTCATAAATTCCAATGCCCTGGATCAGCTTGTCCATACCCCCACCAGGGGCAGCAATATCCTGGACCTGGTCATTACCAATATGGGCAACCGATGTTCCACATCAGAGATCAGAGGTTAACTCCTTGCTGGTCAGATCCAACCACAAGCTAATCACGTTAGACATCAATATCCCACCCCCACCCCCCATTAAGGAAACCACCCAAAAAAATTCTCCAAAGCCAATTTCATGCATGTTAAGACAGAAGTGACATGCTTCAGGACACCCATACAAACAAAAAATAGAGGTACGACTGCTGAATCCTATACAAATGCACTGTATAAGCACATACACGAGTGCATGGATCGTGCCATCCCCAACAGAACCAAGATGATATCCTCCAAAAAAAGGAAGCCAATCTGGTGGCCTCCTGCTATAAACAAACTCTACAACAGAAGGAAGAAGCTGTTTCAAAAAAGAATAAAATCCCCTCATTGCAAGAACTCCCTGGTCAGCCTCAGTAAGAAGTTGAGTTCCCTCATAAAATCCTCCAAAGCTATTTACAAAAATAAAATTGTCACTGATTCTAAAGACAACCACAAAGCATTCTACAGCTATGTCAAGAATCTCAATGGTGACACTCAGATCTGCTCTGAGCTACAGCACAATGGCACTAGATATACAGAACAAACTGATATTGCCAACATCCTGGCAGAAAAGTTCAGTGCAAACTTCACCCCCCCCTAAAGACCCATCACTATGCCGGAAGAATACAAAGCCCCTGTAATCACGGGTGCACAAGTAAAGACCGCACTCTCCAAAGCCAAGAACACAGCATCCATGGGACCTGACAACATCCCAGGCTGCATTCTGCATGAACTAGAGAATGAATTGGCACCCCATGTTCAATCATAGCCTCATTTCAGGCTTTGTGCCTTATGAATGGTGCACAGCAATGGTTATCCCACTCTACAACGGGGGCGCCACCATGGACCCTGGGAACTACCTCCACATTAATCTGATGAGCCTGGTCTGCAAGGCCATGGAACGTATCATCTTGGAGCTTATAAACAAGGACATAGGTAACCTACAAACTCTGGACCCCATTCAGTTTGGGTATGTAAAATGTAGATCATGTCTCCTAAACCTAATTGACTTGTTTGAAGCAGTCACCAGAGCCATGGACTAGGGTAAGGTGGTGCACACAGCCCATCTTGATCTCGCCAAAGCTTTCAACACCATCCCCCACTCTGGAAGTATAGATAAACTCACTAGACTGGGCATAAATTCCTATGTCACAAGATGGGTGGCCAACTGGCTCATTGACAGAACCCACACAGTGAAAGTAGCCGACTCCAAATCCAATTTCAGACCACTGACAAGAGAAATACCACAGGGATCAGTCCTGGGTCTTCTCCTGTTTGGCCTCTACTCTTCAGAAGTCCAGGATAATACAGCAGGTCTTTGGCTAATGAAGTTCGCAGATGACTATAAACTAGCTGCATAATAGAATCGCCCAATGATGTGGACATTCTACAAAGGGGCATCACTGAGACTGATGCTTGGTGTCAAAGTCATGGCATCAAGCTCAATGCCAAGAAGTGCATTATCATCCCCTTTAGGAAAAACACTGTACCAATGAACTACCACATAGGTGGTAGCCTACTAAACACCAAAAATGTGAAAAGAGACCTTGGGACACAGGTGTATAGTAGTCTCTCCTTTGATAATCACATCACCACAGTAGTCAGGAAATCCTTCTATGTGGCACACCTCATCACAAAGGGGTTCACCTCCAGAAAAAAGAGATCATTGTTCCTCTCTACTCATCCCCCATCAGACCCATTATATAGTACAATTCCTTCTTTGGCATGTACCTCGCAAGACATCTACAACAACTAGAAAGGTCACAGAAATACCTCACTAAGAGGATTACTGGCCTCAAACAGATGCCATACGCAGACCATCTAAAAACTCCAGCTCTTCTCCGTCGCTTATTGCCTACTTAGAGATGACCTCTACCTAACATGCAAAGCCATGACAAACCCAGATCGTTTGGACATGCTACACTTAAAGAAACCCCAATCCCTCCATGCCACATACTCCAGGGACCTAAACCTTGCTATAACAATAAACAGAACATGCTGGAGGAATAGATTCCTGTCTCAGAGACTTCCCATGCTCTGAAACAGACTACCCATTCATGTCAAGCAAAGCTCATTAGCCCTCTTTAAGAAAAATCTTGACAATTGGATGGGAAATAGGAAATTCACTTTGGAGATTACTTCTGTGGCTCTGCTGGACAGGGGAGCAGGAAAATAACTTTCTTGGGTAGCAAAAGCCAGGGAACGTTTTTGGCTAGGCTTATATAGGCCCCAGGGCTGATAGCCTAGTACCTACCTATGAACCTATAAAATCAGCTGGGCCTGCAAACATCCTAGGGTGTGTACTCAGAGACTGCATAGCCCAGCTAACAAAATTCCTTGCGAATATCTTCAATAACTCTCCGAGTCAGCAAATAATTCCAAAATGCTTCAAGGACACAACAATCATTCCATTACCACAGACGTCTCCACCATCTTGGCTAAATGACTATCACCCTGTAGCCCTCATCTCCACAGTGATGAAGTGCTTTGAAAGGCTGGTCAAGGAAGCCATAACATCTGGGCTGCCTGCTGATCTTGACCATCTGTAGTTTGATTACCGAGCAAACCACTCTATGGCAGATGCCATTTCGTTAGCACTCCATCTATCGCTGTAACACCTTGAGAATAAAAACACCTATACGAGGGTACTATTCATTGACTTCAGCTCTGCTTTTAACATGGTCATCCCTCTTCATATGGTAATGAAGCTACTCCAACTAGGCATCAACACTCCACTTTATAACTGGATTCTTGACTTTCTCACAGACAGACCTCAGAAAGTGTGTGCAGGAAATAATTCCTCAGATAGCAACACTATTACACCAGAGTCCCACAAGGATGTGTACTAAGTTCACCTTGTTAACACACGACTGTATGGCTAGGTACAATACAAACCACATTGTCAAGTTTGCTGATGACATAATAGTGTGTGCCTCATCAGTAATGACAATGAAACAGCATATAGAGATGAGGTGGAACAACTGATGTCCTGTTGTGGAAATAAAATTTAGCACTAAACATGAACAAGACAAAAGAGATAATTGTGGACTACAGGAAAAATTGCAAGAAACATTTTCCCCTCACCATCAGTGGGGACACAGTGGAAAGTCTGCGAAGCGCAAAGTTTCTAGGAATGCACATTGATGAGGACTCATCTTGGAACACCAATACAAATCCCATAGTCAAGAAAGAGCACCAGAGATTGCTCTTTTTAAGAAGGCTGAGGACAGCAGCTCTTCCATTGACAGTTCACTGCCTTCTACAGAGGTACTATAGAAAGCATCCTGATGAACAACCTCGTAGTATGGTATGGAAGCTACTCTACATCTGAGCGCAACTCCCTCCAGTGGTGGTGAAGACAGCCGAGAGGATCATGAAGACCACCTTGCTACATATCCATGACTTGTACTTATCCAGATGTCTAGGCAGAGCCAGAGGGATAATTAAAGACTGCACTCACCCTGCTTACAGACTGTTCCAGCATCTATTATCCAGAAAACACTTCTGAAGCATATGTTGCAGAACTACAAGATTCAGGAACAGTTTCTTCCCTAATGTCATCTGGCTACTGAACTCTGGTAACAACTACACTCCATGATGGGCATCTGGGTCAATAAACACTGTAGAAGCTTCTCTCAGATTGTGCATTAATCTGGTTACCAGTCTCATCTACTACTTAGTGCAATGTTCACCATGACTGTAACTTACAAGCCATCTAGGGACGTAGCAATGCAGTAAAATATGTCTTATTTCAGTGTAATACATGTTGTGAATTCGTAAATTAATGATACTGCAATACTCTAAGGTCCATAGTAAAATGCTCTAATGTTAACAGTGCAATATTCAAATGTCTCTTTCTATGTAAGGATCAATAAAATGTCTTAACCAAGTTCCTGTGCAATACTGAAGTCTCATTCAGGTAAGTGTTCATTGCGCAAAGTGTTAAAATGTTTTTCTAATTATGTGCAGTATTAGTCTGTCTACCTGCATGCCCATGATGTACCATGATGTAATAGCTAGGTGTTATATGTGTAAATGCCTGTGAAAACAGTCTATATGTTGTCTGCACATTTAGTCTGGAGACACGGAATTTTGTTCAGTTTTTGCACTTGTGTGATTTTTGAATGGCAATAAAGTTTACTTTGACTTTGACTTTGAATGATGGCAGGAAGATATAAACACCCAGCAATGCTCATAACTAGTCAAAAATACTACTACCTACTCTGACCCACAGGAAATAGCTAATACACTAGCTGACAAATTTAGTACAAATTTTAATCCCCCCATAATTAACTACTCCACAGATTCCTCTGACTAGAACCTCCCTTCAAATGTAGTAAGAAGTTGGTACAGTTTAGACCACACAGGGAGTACTACAGAGCTCAGCTTTGCTTGCAAGTGCAATATCTTCATTTAAAAGTTGGTATGTACCTAACACGAAATAGTGACTAGGATCGGCAATCACACCCCTAACACTTTGCGCTTGGGACAGTTGCTCCCTTTTCCTCACCCTAGCTATTTTACTGGTCTTTCAGTTTATTAATTTCTTTGAAAAAGTCACTTAAGCAGTGGATATCAGTTATGTGGTGCATGCAGCATATCTGAACAAAATGCTAAGGAGACAGCATGGATATGGCAGAAGGAGATGAAGTTAATATGCTATGGTTTGTGACTACCACTGGTAATATGCAATAATAATTTTAATATAAAGCAAGTTGTTGGCAAACGTTGGCCCATAGTAACAGCAGATATTATTTGTTTTTAAATGTGGTCCAACTTGGAACAACAGTCAAGGTTCAGAAATCAAGGTCTTTTGGGTAAAATAAATTAAATAAATATATCTATGTGGATATTGTTCCATATGCCCATATTTCTGGAAAATATTTTCTCTTCTGTGAATATATATACAGCATTTGAGATTAGGTGACTTTTATAATGAGTGGGTGATTTACTTTACAAGAGATAAAGCTTTCAGGAAACACCCTTCATCAGTATTCAGATCTCATTTTACACACTTCTTAATATACCATAATGAAACACAGCACATGGCACAGCCCACCAATAGTAAGAAACAAATAATGTAACAAGTAATTAACATCATATCGACTTTTAAGGTAATAATATAAATTTAAAAAAACACACAAAAATAAAAAAAACATAAAAATGTTCTTTGTTTGTGAAAACTAAGACGTTATTTATTTGTATTCCTCTGTTTGGCAACTAATATTGGTTTAAGCGTTGCCATATTATTAAGCCCAGGATGTTTACCTGTTTCAAGTCTACCAATCCATCTATACTCTGATACATTTAATTTATTATTCATTAAATTTAAAATCATGTATTAAGTCCCTATCTAAGATGCGCCTAGCTAAAGCATTCCTACAACACATCTCCTAATATCAGACTTGTGTTCAATAAAATGATCTTTTAACTGTCTTGAACATTTCCCCCATAAAAACATTCACATTGTACGCATGTCACTAGATAAACTATTGCACTAGTATTACATGATGCATGGCATTTTAAGTTCATATCAGACATCTGTCTCTTTGATAAATGTCAGATATGAACTTAAATGCCACACATCATGTAATACTGACAAATGTCAGATATGAACTTAAATTCCAGTTTAAATTTAAGGTATTAGAGGTGGTTCATAAGAACCTACGAGGAGGGGATATGAACTTGGTGTGTGTATTTTCAGCATGCTGTCAGCTAATATCTTATGGTTTTAACTGCAGTGAATTCAGTTGTCTGCCTGGGTGATTTACTTGTCAGTATGCATCTGTGGAAAATTTTCTTGAATGACACACATCATGTCAATTAAAAAAATAATTTCTTTATAATTAACTGATCTTCCCTACTTTAGGGAATGAATTGCTTTATTTAAATGTAAGTTGTTACATGAAAATTTTGTTTTTACATTTACTGCTATGAAGGTTATATGTGGCCAGTTTTTAAGTAAAAATTAATGAATATGGAAAATTAACTTTGGAACATTATATTCACTGTGGATAAACGGGCAGGATTCACAAAGCCTCCGTGTAAGAGTTATAACTCATACATGGAGGCTGCAGTTAAACGGAGTGATGTCAGCATGCTTTGCATATTCATGAGAGCATGCTGAATCACACCTAAGGCTAACATGGTCCATGTAAGACAGTAGGGGGCATGTCCGTAGGCCGAGCCCTGTAAGCGGACACGCCCCCCAGAAGAGGAAAAGTGCCCAAAGTAAACACCCATGACAGAGTCCACGGAAATGTGAATAAACAGAACACAACACATGCCCCCACAGACTATGAACAGAAAACATATAAATAAACATGTTACATATTTTTTTTAAATTGTAAAAATGTTTAACCGTGAGTGCGCTCATTTGCTTGGGCATGCCCGTAGTGCTGCTACAGTTAGCAGTCCGTGGGAAAGCATATAAGAACTAAATATGCAAAATAAGCCAGGAAGCAATAGCGTAGTGGTAGAGATGTTGGCTGAAGAGCAGGCATTCATGGGTCGAGCCCCCACAACACCAATTTTTATTTTTAGCAAAATTAGCACGAAACAAGTCCCTGACAAATATGTACACATAAAACCACATTTTATGTAAAATGTAATGAAATAGCCCATTTATATTGAAGAAATGTGAGGTAACAAAAGAATAAAAAATGCCAGATGTGCCCATAGCTGAGCTACAGTTTAACAGGGTGAGTGCATCTGCCCGTAGGTGAGCAGTGGTTTAACTGGTGCAAAATGAGTCCCCATAGCTGAGCAGTGGTTTAACATGCTAAATCTATGTGCCCCTAACTGAGCTGAGTGTAATATGCATGCTGATAGCCAAATGATGCTTAAACCAGCGTACCCCATTTGCCCGGAGCTGCGCAGCACGCAAACAAGCTAACCGACGGGCAATGTTGAGCAAGCCGTATCAAAACTGCCTTTACACAGACACACCCCTCAGCATGTCTAGACAGTCATGAAAAATAAAAAGCAGTGGTCAGGTTCGAACCCAGGATACTATACACCATAGTCAAGGTACCAAACCACTAAGCCATGACAGCAGTACCTAGAAGTGCAATAATAGCTAATATATAGGAATGAATACAAACTGGAGCATGACAATGCAGGTTTACTGAAGTTGATACAATTCCAAAATGGCCAATCACAGATATGTGCGGGAAAAACGGACTATATAAGCCCCATAGGTGGGAATACACAGCATAAACGATTGTAGAACTGAACTACAGGCAGAATGAGAGGAGTAGGAGAGGGTAGTTGCTGTCGAGCACAGAGGTGGGGCGTTGAGGAGTCCAGGTACATGGTCTGGCTCCTAGTCCACAATCATGAGGCCCAACTCATGCAGGGCCAGGTCCTCTGGGGAGCATACAGGGCTGAGGCATGGGACTGGTTGGCTCATGATCTCACCAGTGCCACAGGGATTCCAAGGACTGGTGAGCAGGTCCGTCACCACCATGCGGACCTTAAGAGATGCAAGCAGGACCAACTGAACCTTTGGATCCAGGAGGCCCGGCAAACACCCAACGCCCCACTACTGAGTAAGTTACATTTAATTATGTATGTAAGAAATTAAACTAGCTGATATGGAGATGTGTATTCCAATATTACTTCATTTATATTACAGCTGCAGGTGTCCGTTCTGCGAACCGCAGAGCCTATGGCGATAGGCTGGTGCGGTTGCACCACCAGGCAGGTCAGTAATCCACTACCAGTAACTGTAAAGAAATATAAAAGTATGACAGTCAGCAAAAGAGTGCAGTGTAGTCACTAAGGAATAAAATGTGCAAGTAACAGTGTGAAAGTGTCTGCAAGTATTGCTTGATTACAAAAGTGTGTTTCAGCCTGTAAGTTAAACCAAAAAATTAAACTGTCTGACATAAATTCTGAAATAAAAATGCCCCACCTGTAAGAAAATAGTACACAACCTGCAGCAGGCTGAAAAGTATAGCTGCAGAAGATGATGAAATCACATGTGTAAAATATATCCCTGTTGAAATACTGAAACATGGAAAGGATTGTAATAACTACAGGTAAAACATGTCAATAAAGCCTAGAAGTAAGTACCATCCTGAATAGTAAAATGAAAGCAAGTGAGAGAGTGTGAGAAAGTGTCATGAATCCAGCAATACAGTAGTAATAACCCCTGAATAAAGTATACTGCAGTCAAGACAGAATGAAATGCATGTGAGAATCAAAACCAAACAGCGAAATCTGTTCAAAGTGTTGCTGCATCTGGAATGTGTATCCCAAAATCTGGATATGTTGCTCTCAGTCTGCAATATGCAGATAGGATGATTGTCTGATATACCAAACATCTACACTTGTCTACAGCCATATAAATCAAATGTAGCAGGATGATGTAGCTGAACAAAGCTAGATATGAATGTGTATGAAAAACAATAAAATGTATATTGATGTTGCAGTAACAGTCCTATCACCAAGTTGAAATAGTTATCATATAGGAAACTGTAGTTAGAACAGTAGTGTGTATATATCTGTAGCTATTAGAAATGTACAGCATATGTATTGGTATTTGAAGGTGTTAATATTATTTTCTTCACCCCACCCTATAACCACATATAACCCATTCCACGTGAAAATGGTATGTGCAATCACAATTAACACCCCTGGACATTTGTCCTGTTGGGTCATATATATTTGCATGTCCGTTGATGCATCTGCCCTGTTCATACATCCAAACCTGATGGCCTGTTGCCATCAATTAACCCTGCATGTTGTTGGACTGTGTATTGCTGTTCAAATTATGCATGTGTTATGCACGCTGTTCAATGGTGTGAATATATGTGTGTTTGGTTAATGGGAATACTAATGCATGCTGTTACAACTAATTGTGAATGGTATTATATGTCACTAACCCAAACTGTCATGACATAATGCAAAACATAGGATGACAGGGAAGGCGGGTTCCAGCGGACCCACCTCTCCCACCTCAGCTGACGAGTGCACCTGGCACTAGTGCCGAGTCCGGACCTTCCTCCGGTGACCCTGTGCCACCTGTGGGTGGAAGCGCTGCAGGGGATGGGGCCCGCCCCCCCCCTCTGCAAGTGTGGCCAGAGGAGAACCACCACTCACCCTCCGTAGCATCCGGACTGTGGTGCGTAGGGAGATTCGGGACTCTGTTCTCGAGCCCCTACGCCAGCTTGAGGCACAGGTGGCACAACTAACGGGCATGCCTGTTGCCTGGCCTACACAGCCCCCAGCACAGCCCTGTCCTGGGCAGTGAAGGAACAGTGGCAACTGCCTATGGGTGGGGATATCAGTTCCACTGTTGCCATCTGTGGGCTCATGGGCTCTGGATATCCAAACCTCCATCCCCGTCAATTGTGTAACCCCCCCCCACATGTGTCATACACCGCCCCTGTATGCATCTTGTTTGTCTTGTCTGTTTACCTACCCAACCTACCTTCCCATCCGTGGGCGTACTGCCTCTGGCCGATGTGCCCAAAGAGATCTGTCAACCTCAGCTATGTTTCAGACTGTCATGCAGGCAAAGTCGCGTATGGAAAGGTACACCAGACAGGGTCTGAGGGAGCTGAGAGCATGTCGCACAGCCATGACAGACAGTATGCGTGACATTGTGGATGCTATCCGTAACTTCACCGATGTCATAGACAGACGTTGTGGGGACATATTACAGCAGTTCCACAACCAGATGTCCATGAGCCAGGGCAACGGTGGGCGTTTGCGGTGTCGAAGTGGCCACATGCCGGCAACAGCAGCAGCTGGCAGTCAGCGTGGACGACAACAGGCTCGCACACGCCCCCATAGTGCCAGCAGCAGCCCCAGCAATGTTGGGTCTGTGCTGTCATTGGAACGCCCCAGGAGGCCACGTGCACGTGGCTCTGCACAGTCCCAACAGGGACCTGTGTCCAGTCAACACACTCCTGCTTCTGATGACAGTACCCAGTCTGGCTTAGTACTGGATACGGTCCGTAGCACCCCTGCCAGGCACAGGTACTGTGTACGTGCACACAGACACTGATCTGTATGACCTGCCAGGTGCAGTCTGTGGCTGTCCACAAACCCCTGTATATGGCAGCCATGAGGTGGAACTGTGTGCGTGCATACACACATGCGAAATGTTAACACCTGGGGTGACCACATACACACACACACTGCACCAACACTGCCCCACCCTGTACTGCTGCCTCTCACCAACACACATGCACACACATGTCAATTGGCGGTATCAATGGCTGACTCAGGCATACCTAATCCCCACCCTGTGCATATGATGACACTGTGCCACCTCCTGCAATCTCCAACATCATTGTGGGAACAGGTAAACACGTTGCTGATGCACAGGGTGACTACATAGAAGTGTATTAGTAGTATCATGTTGGTAACAGTACAGTGTGCTGCTATGACTGTGTGTTTATCCCAGCATGCCTGCTGCAGTAACTGTATGAATGTCCTGAATTGTTATCTGCACCCATAGTACATACCAAAGTGTAACAGCTGCACATAATTGCATGCCGGTGGTAAGGTTGTCAACAGATAGCTGCATACATGGGTAGCACAGGGGAAAAGCTAATGCAAGTAGTGATATGCAATGGTGGACATGTACAGTAATGGTGTCAGGTTGCCCACAAGGACTATGCAATGTGGATGTTTGCGCATGTAGATATGTGCGCAGTACCAATGTAATCCAAATCATAAATAACTATGACATAATATCAGTTCTACCATGGGCATCTGCGCTGTGTATTCCTGGGTACATGTTGATAGTGCCTACATATTTGCATTGTTACTTACTGTTATTGTTACCCCTTCTTTGTTGTACAATGCACTACTTCCAGCCCTGTTTACTGTAGCTTTGTTTGCATGCATGTTTGCTTGGGGTTCCCTGGAACACTGCTTACACCTGCAATGCAGAGTTACAGTGCTTCTGTAGACTCCTAGTAACATCTGCATAGCGTACGATACATATGTCAACTTTACACATGACAGAACGTCACTGTCTGTCCTGTATGCATGTACATTGCCTGTGACACATTGCACATGTCTTACCTGGCATTTACCCACGTGTGCAGTCATATATGCCAGTGCTATGAAACAGTAGCGGTACACCCACACATACACACCTTTAGTATGTTGTTCCCCATTGGCCCTATGTGTTGGTACTCACCATGGCAATCACACTACTAGGGTAGCATGTGCAAAGCTAACCTGTGAATCACCTCTATGGTCCAGTTGTGGTTTATGTGAGTCATGTGTCAATGACACAGCTGGCACATGTATGCAGTCAGCCATCACCCTTGGCCAGAAACGTACAACACATGTGTGGGATGCCACCACACAGCCAATCTGGGGACTGGACTCTCTGAACCCAGTAATGCCATACCCTGTCAGGTGGCATGTCATATATACTACATCCTGGACAAACTTCAACCCCAATCCCTGCTGCTACTATTGATAAAACCCCTGAAGATGTTTCTGATAGTTTTGACCAATTCTTTACTGAGACATTTCAGGCCCTAACTAGCCATCTACCTCCTAGCTCCCCTGGTCCTGAAAGTAGCAACCCTAGAAACCTACTTGCGTTCAGTTGCCAACCAGTCACCACTTCACTTCTCCGTACCTTGATTGAAACAGTGAAACCCACTTCACTTTCTGCTGATCAACTCCCTGCCGAGCACCTATCGAAATCAGATGATGCTATTGCTTACCCCGTCTCAAAGGTAATCAAACAAACCATGGTAGAATCTAAATTTCCCACCATCTGGAAAATATCATATGTAATCCCACTTCACAAAGGAGGCAGCTGTACTGAATTCTCCAGTTATAGGCCAATAGCTATACTCTCTCCACTTGCAAAGATTATGGAAACTTTATTCATAGACAATTCATGCACCACCTAATCCAAAATCGCCTTATGGCAGACACTCAGCATGGCTTCCGTCCTCATCACAGCACTACTTCAGGCCTCCTAGCCTTTACTAACACCATAAACCATACTTGCAACACTAATTATATATCCTCAGCCTTCTTTTTGGATTTTTCCAAGGCATACGATATGGTTGATCATCAACTTGTAATACACACCCTGCAAACATTCTGTCTAGATACTGGAGCCTTCCAATGGTTTCAGTCCTACCTGCATGGTCGACAGCAGGCTGGCCTCTGGCAGAACAAACTCTCTAACCTTCTACCTAACACCCTCAGAGTACCACAAGGCTCTATACTAGGGCCCTTGCTGTTCTCCATCTTCATTAATGACCTTTATACTGTCATCCCAAAAGTCAGCTGTATCCAATATGCTGAAGACTCTACTCTGATCTGCTCAGCCACACCTCCAGTAGAGTTATGGTCAGCTACCCAGACCACCTTTAATACAATAGAAAACTGGCTTTCTAAACATCATCTGATCCTAAATCCCAAATAAACTAAACTGCTGTTATTTCACCAACATGTAGGTCTACCGCTTTCACCTTTACCATAACATCAACTGATGGCACAATAATCTCCCCTGACCCATCTACTAAACTATTAGGTGTCATCATAGACAATAATCTCAAATGTGACCTACATGTTAACCAAATTATCAAAGTCATCAATAAAAAACTAGGGTCACTTTACAGAATAAAAGCCTTCCTAGCCCCTCCAGCTAAAGGTGCCATAGCTTGCTTACACCTTCTTTCAACACTTCTGTATGCATCCCCTCTACTCTCGAATATGAACAAGACTGTCCTTAACAAACACTCAATTTGCTACAGCCACATTGCCAGGTTTGCCACTGGGCTGCCTTTTAGGACACATCATTGCATCAATCTAAATCAGCTTGGTTGGCTTGCAATACCCAGCCTAATACAGTATAACCAACTGATTATGACCTATAAAATCCTCTATAATCTGGACAATATCCTGCACTTCAAATATTATCACCCCCTATAACAATCCTAGACCGCTTCGATCCTCTAACAAACTACTAATTCAGACTAGCAAATTTAATAACACAGCCGGTGATTCTCTCTTTGCAAACTCTGTAAGTAGATCCTGGAACCCACTTCCAGCTGATATTACCCTACTTTCCACCTTAGGTCAATTTAACACTAGACTCAAACAACATTTGTCTCTTAACTGGCTATGTCAATGTATCAAGCCTGGCTAACTCGAATGTGTAAAATCTGTGAACCAGTTTACTGTGTAATTTAATTTAATCCTGACTTGTGCTCAGGACTAACATTAACCTGTGGAACATGTTTAACTTGCTTACTTATGTAATCTCTGTAAATAATCTGTTTGTAATATGTAATGCTGGTATTATGTAATGCTGTATCTGCTTACCCTTGTAGCTTTTCTCCCCGGGCCTCCCCTGGAAATGGACATGCATCCAGTCGGACTATCCCGGTCAACAAATGTAGGATAAATAAATAAATAAATAAAATATATTACAGTGACTACAATACAAGTCAGACATTGACATGCACTGACAGCATGCTGAACACACTGGGGCATACGTGGGGACTCACAATAGCATCCTGCCTGAGCATCACACACCTCCGCAGCTGGCACACAGGCATATGTTCCATTGGAATAGAGCACATGCCACACATGGCACACACATCCCCTGTGCCACACACTCACAGCCTGTAGGGCTACACAACACACCTGCTACAGATGTGTCAGGTACCTGTCTTGGGTGCTGCACTGGGGTCCTGCTCAACAGGCTGTATCTGGTGAAGGTCACAGTGATATGCCTCAGGGGCACTATGGTCCACCACAGAACACATGCATACAGGTCAGTCAGAGGCATGGACACAAATGACTCACTCATTGACCATGCCAGTATGGCTGACCTGAGACATACCTCCCTGGACTACATGATAGGGAACATAGAATGGATCTCTCAGCATGTGGCACAGGCCAGTATGAGCCTGATCTTGGTTGCCAACATACCCTCACCAGGTATGCTACCATTATATGTGGGAAGGGTGTTGTATGTCTACATTATGCTCAGTCTCCACTGTCATTTATAGGGTATCCGCTGGCTGTCAACGTGTGCTTACATGCTAGGGAAGCCACAATGATGAGCAAGGGTCATCTTGCACGTGACACCCATGGCCCGATGTATAATGGCAAAGCTCCTTGGTACACACATACTGCCTTATGCTGCAGGACATGGTTTACATAGCCACCTCCATGGGTATCACACAGGTTAGGACACTAACAGTGCTGCTACACAACAACAGCAGTGTACACCGGAAGATGCATGCACCAGACACTGTCCTCAGCACGGTGAACTGCAATGTCTGTGCAGTACCAGATTCCTGATTCATGGCTCACAGGTGTTACCCATCACTGACAGGTTATCCATACCATGCCTGTCGTCCCCTACACATGTAACACACATGGACAGGGGGGTGGTATCCCAAGGTACAACAGATACACACACCTCCAGGTTGTTGGCACAGCACAAAGCATCAGGGCCTAATCATGTGCAGCTAACAGTGTGTTGGACTGCCATCTGGTTCATAGCCTAGCACACACAACCCTCCCATACACAGGAAGATCACCTATCCTCCATAACAACACTGGCAACATGACAGTCTCAAGAACTGTGTTTATATGGCTGGACTGCATCCAGCCAAACATTGTGTGTGAGCATTACTGTAGCTACAACACACTAGTTGAAGGGTTCACAGCATGTGGTCACTGAATTGCAGTGGAATGACATGTTACCACTACCACAACAGGTGGGAACATGCAGCACCTGTACATCGACTACATGTACACTATATGGCCCAGACCAGATGTGTATCCCCTGCTGTAGGTATTTTACCATATACACCCACACTGTATAGAGACATACCACGATGGACCCTGCACAGTAAGACACAGCCATATTGGTATACATTGCAAATACCATTTATCCACTCAAGGCATGTGTCAGACATGGTAACTACTGCAGGTCACAGGTATTTATGTGTATGTGTCACACACATACATCATGTGTGCAATGCCATTGCTGGTTTAGGCAATGGCATGCATTGTTATGTACAAAGACCCACACAAGGTCATACTGTGTGACACAACCACACATGGCAGTTGTGGGTTACCAAAACATACCTATCTGTACTCTGACAATGGTAATAGACACAGTAGCAGAGTGCACTATTGGCATTACTAGCCAACTAGCCCTGTTTGGCTGTGCTGATAGTGTGGTGACATCCCCTGTGTTTACTGGGGAATATGTAGCATCTGGTGTATTGTAGTATTTGCCAAAAGGATATGTTCTCTCACACTTGCATTTACACACACCCTACTACCCCCACATACACGCACACTTGCCATTTGCAGGATTCATTCCCCTACCTAACTAAGTCATGACACGTGAGAGAGACACATTAGCAAAGCACACTATTCAGATTACTATATAGTTCCTTTTCTCTGGCTGTACTTATAGGGTGCTGACAACATCAGTATTTTGAAAGGGTAATGTGCATCAGGTAGTGTGATCTCCTGATTGCCAAAACTAACATGCTTTTCATACGGAAATGCACACACACAAACTCCCTACATCCAAACACACACACACACACATACATGCCATTTACAGGTTTCAAACTCCTACCTAACTACATTACGACACTCGGGAGAGACACATTAGCAGAGTGCGCTATTCACATTACTGGGAGGCTTCCCTTCTCCTGCTGTACTTATAGGGTGCTGACATCATCTGTGTTTAGAAAGGGGAATGTGCATCCTGTAGTGTGTTCTCCCAGTTGCCAAAAGGGACATTTCCCTCTCACAGCCTTTCATACACACAAACCCCACTCACCCACACACACACACACACACACTGAGCATTTGCATAATTCAAACCCCTACCTAACTATATTATGACACTTGAGGGAGACGCATTAGCAGAGCGCACTATCTGAATTACTAGGCATCTGTTCTGCATCTGTAGTATTTATAGGATGCTGACATCTTTATTTCTACAGAGGTATGTAGATGTAGTACTACCTGTCAGGTGGGGGATAGCATATATATGCATTTGCAGCCACCTACATCAGGGTCAGATATGCACATCACACTGGCAGGTTATGTTCTATACCATGCTTTGGGACCACAGGACCTGTAACACACAACACAACCAGTCCAGAACACCACACCCACATCCAGGACACACACTTAGCTTCCCTGGTAACAGTGCCAGGATATGCAGGTGTTCACATACACCATTCCAGTTGTTAACATCAGGTACAGGCATATTGTGTGTGAGAACTACTCAGGCCTCTACCACTTTACCCTACAGCCACTACAATTTGTGGGTCCATGTGCTATGGCAGAACCACACACCACAGCTACATGGGGGAATACATATTGCACCTGTCCATCTGCAACGTGGGTACTCACTGTTCCATACCAGAGGTAGACCACCATTGTTGATATCTGACCATACCCACCTTTCCCTGGACATCCATATCCCATCTCCACCCCCAGGCAAGGTTGTCACTGCACACAAACTGTATTTAGCACAAGCAGACTCTACACTTGTGTAGATTGGGGTGGACGACTTCAGAGGACCCATGCTGGAGGACTATACTGGCCAATCTGCATAATCCTTGACAATTGCATTCTATGAGCATGTGTATGGTTTGCATTGGTCATGCTATCCCACATATACCCACGACTGCTCCACAACAAGACACCTGTCAGCTGTACACCAGCCATATATGCGCCATACAACAGACAGAGTGACATAATACATTGCAGAGCTGTAGCCCACAGAAGGAGGACATCTGTGAACAGTTCCAGCACAGCACTTCATTCACACATACTCATTACAACACAGTGTTGACAGTGGAATCGTCCAGAGAATGCAGATAGGGCTCCCCTCAGTCTGTTATTGACGGACACCTACTGTCAGAGATCCTCAGCAACCCTCTCACAGCACACACCGACAACATGGCTGTGGCTTAGCACATTCAATCCCTGGGACCTCCACGGTGCCCCTGCTTGACAGAGGCACAGCTCACTAGCCTCACATGTTGCCTTCTGTGACCTACTTTACAGTGGCACAGTAGCCTACTCTCCTGGGGATGCAGATGTCAAGCACATTCTGGCTGAGCTGTCATTCCCTAGGGCAACAAGCCTAGTATTGACCTCTACACCCATATGTTCAATTGTCAGATGCACAATATTTGTTGTGCTGATCTACTGTTTGCAGGTCTTTATTGCCATAGCATTCCCTGTTCTTATGACCAACTTGTGTATCTGTGGAAGATGTTTGCATATGACAGCGATCCACTGTATCACTTATGTCTCTGTAGTCATTTACTGTGTGCACTGGGCTGATTGCTGTGTTGTGGTTGGTTCCTGGACTGACACGTACAAATACCAGATATGTGTGGCCAACTGCTAAATGGAGATATGGCCTAAGTGTGTGAGCATGCCCAGTTCAGCCTTTCCATGGCATGTTGTCTGACATATGCCTCATTTATCAAAGTGTGCAAGCATGCCCAGTGTGAGCTTTCCATATGTTGCACTCTGAAGTCAACCACATATTTGGGTGTGTGTGAACTTCAACAATATCTCACGTTTATGGTTGTGTGTTGGGTGTCATGTTGTGTACTAACTGGCCAACTGCTTCGTGTCTGCCACAACAGGGATTATACTGTGCCTGCAGGGATTGCATGGGATACTTTGCAGACAGTTCTCAACATACTTTCATAATGACCTAACACTGTAGTACCGTATAGTGTACTGGTTCAGTACTTTCACTGTGGTGGACAGTATCCTGGGCTTTAGTCCTATGACTGCTTGACATCTTCATAGTGAGCACAACAGACTGTGTAGGGGCCAGTTGTGCACATATGACCATGTTGCAATATGTTCAGATATGGACTACCTACACCAGGCTCATCCAACATTGTTAGTGTATTCCACAACATGGGTGGACATTGGCAAACACTAGCGATGTTCCCTAGGCCATTTCTGATGCTAGTCACAGGGTGTGTTTGTCCTTTGACACACATTGTAACTGGAGTTTGCCATGACATATGTCATGGTTAGTATACTGTGCCTCCGTCTACCTCTGACATAACAGTGATACCCAGGGTTAGCCTACCATCTCCCATACACTCATCAGGATTCCTCTTGAGGGGTGTCGATATGTGGCTCTCTGGCTGACCTGTACCAGGAGTATACTGAAGAGTGGGGGTGCCTTCTGTGTTATGGATCATTCTGTACAGCTTGTCCTACGTATGTCAGTGCTGGGGTTTAGGTCTCTCATGTGCATAGCTCACTGCCATTCAGATTGTACAAGGTGCAACATGTTCATTCATTCCAGGTTGGACATGGCTTCATACATCAGGCACAGCTTCCCTGTAGCTGGGAAGGATGGCGGTGTGTGGGGCTGCAGTTTGTTTTCTCAGGCAACACATGGCATCTGTTCATGCTCTTTGCTACCCCTGGTGGGGTACTGTTGTGGACTTTACAGTTGATGGAGGTGTCTGCTGTGGTATATCCCACAGGGGCTATTGTAGTCAGTTGTAACGCTGATGGAGGATGGCTGCAGAGCCACAGTGAGTTCCCCTTATCTACATCTGCCAACCTTCATGTTTGGGTGGGTATATGGTACATGTTTCTGTGAACACTACAGCCACATGTTTGTCCAGTGCAGGATATTTATCACCTTTTGTACCCAGGTCTCACATTACATGTTAGGTACCTCATGGGTTAACACCTGTGTGGTAATTTGTGGGCACTTACTGTATATCCACGGTGGTAGTCTATACACAGTTCTGCAATTAGCTTGCTGACATGGCTATGGCTACAGTTGTCTGTTTGTAGGTGGCCCTTTTGTGGGTTGCTTGTGTCAGCTGGGGGTCGGATATGGTGGGCTGTTTGTACTCCTCTGCATACATGTTCAGTCACAGTCCTTCCATGTTGGCCTATACCTATGGGACATATATACAGAACGGGGGTGGGGGGAGCCAAGACCAGGCCTTGTGAAATGCCACTCATATCCGCTTTGTAGTCTGACATGGATGTGGCATGTCTGACCATGTCAGTTCTGTCCTTGGTCTGGTTTGCAACCCCTCTACTGACATAGGGGTATATATTTAAGCTGCTGAACATATCCATATTGAACTCGTACGGTATTGTCTAGAAGCATGTGCACGGTCCAGCTACGCTATGTGGGCCACATTGCCCTCATCAATGACCTTAATGACTGCTTCAAATGGGTCAGACATGTTTAGGGGCAGGTTCTGCAGTTACAACAGCCACACTGTATAGGGTCCAGTATCAGTAGGTCCACAATAGCCTTTTGTCTGCGGTACATACTGATCCTTTCCATAGCTGTGCAGAACAAGCTTGTCAGGATCCTGGGGTGGTAGTTTGGAGTATCCATTCAGGCAACCCCTTTGTTGTGATGGACCACTGTTGTCGTACACTGCTCTTTGGGTACATATCCTGTGGTAAGGCTGACATTGGGCAGTAGTGTGATTTGGCATTCCATTATTCTTGGAGTCCATGTTGGCCTCAGCACAGGACACCATCACATACCTTTGCTGCTGTGTGTTCTGCTTTGCAGATGATGGCTGTTACCTCAGCATCTGCAATGTCAGGGGACCATCAGTCTGCTGGGATAGGTATTTTGCACTCGGGGGGGGGGGTGTTTGCACTACACCTGACAGGTTGTATGTTAGCAATATGTGTGTGTGTTTGGTATGTTGCTTGTAATATCTGTGTGATTCAGAGCATATCTGTGGATGCCCAACATGGTTCCTACCATCAGTTGGGTAAGCCGTGTGATTATCCTTAGTGTCCTGTATGTTTTGTATCTTCATAGGTTCATGGGTTCATACTAGCAAAAACAGAATGAATGGCAAGACACAGCTATGGAATAATCTTCTTTAATAAAACGATAAAATCCAAATGGTGAGCGCTTTCGGGTACAACAACCCTTCATCAGACAATTAAAATGAGAAAGAACTCCACAATTTAAATCTTAAGGCAACCAATCAACATTCAATACACTACCCACCTTTTTTGTAAGGCAGGTTTTAAAGGCACAACCTCATTTAGACCTGGATATCTATGTGATGAAAGTGTAATAATCCATTTTGTCTCAAGTGTTTCTGTGAGTAACTTGATATCTCCCCCTCTAATACCTAATCTCACATTAACAACTGCTTTAAACAAAAATGTATGTGTTGGATTTTCTACCAAGTGTCTATACAGGGCATTATGCTGGTCCTTATTCCTAATGGAGCTTAAATGTTGCAGTATCCTAACCTTCAGCATATTATTAGTCATCCCAACGTAAAAGACCGAACATTGTGAACACTCAGCTAGGTATACCACATTAGCTGTTCTACATGTGGCTCTTGCCTTAAACTGAAAATGTTGGCCATTCACTGGGTGTATAAAAGTGGAGACCTTATTAATACTATTACAGGCCTTACACATGCCACAAGGTACTGTTCCTGGTCTATCCATCAGGGGTCTCTGTAAAGATACAGATTTTTCTCTACATAACAACTCCTTCAAATTTGTGTTATGTCTGTAACCAAAATTCGGTCTAGGACCTAACAAATCATGTAACCTGGCATCACTCCTCAGTATATTCCAATTTTTGCTAACTATGCTTTTTATATCATTGATGTTACTACTATATGTAAAGTATAGCCTAGTATCGTTGGATCTCTTATATTGCTGTGAGGTGTCCCCCTCAGCCCTGCTTTGTCTCAGCCAAGGTTTATACCTACTAATTCTCTTCTTCGAGCTGGAATCTACTACCCTATTCACCATGTTCTCATTATAACCTCTCAAATTAAAACATGTCTTCAACCCCTCTATCTCGTTCATATATCGTTCATCTTCCAGGCATAGCCTAGATGTTCTGCATACCTGGCGTTGTATTATATTAGGAAACATAAATCTGGGGTGCATGCTATCAAAAGATAGTAGATGATTCTTCCAGCAATCTTTCCTAAATAAACTGGATGAAAAACCTTGCTGGGTGCATTCAATCCTTACATCTAAAAAAATCTATCTGTGCACTGGAATATGTTAAAGTAAACCTAAAAAATGTAGTCGTGGAGTGAAGGTATTCTATAAATTTATGTAACATATCTTCTGTGCCCTGCCAAAATATAAAAACATCGTCCACAAAACGCGTATAAGCTCCTATATACTGCATCCAATCTTTGTTATTAAATATAACCTCCCTCTCCCAAAAGAAAAGGACCAAATTAGCATATGTATTGGCACAGGGGGTGCCCATGGCTACCCCCTGTGCCTGCCTATAAGCTTGTTTGCCCCCTATAAACACATTATTCTCCAGGACTAAAGACAGTAGAATGGTAACCAATTTCACCTTATATAATTCCTCACCCATATCTAATAGAACCTGTTCTATAGCTTGTATACCATAACTGTTGCTAATCACAGTGAAAAGGCTTTGGACATCAAGAGTAACCAATATTGTGTGATTATACTCTGTCTTTTGTTCAAATTCACTCACTACTTGCAAAAAACCTCTAGTATCCTTCAATATAGTTGATATTCTTTCTACAAAAGGTCTTAAAGTGAATTCAAGCCATATCGATATATTTTCAGTGACCCACCCTCGACCCGAAACTATGGGTCTAAAGGGTGGGTCTGTGGGTGCTTTGTGTATCTTAGGTAGAGCCTTGAAAATGGGAGTGGTTGCCTTGTCTACCATCAAAAACCTTAATAAGTCATCTTCTATCATCATCTCAAAATTTAGCTTCCTTAACTCTTTATGTTCAACTATATTGAAGGATACTAGAGGTTTTTTGCAAGCAGTGAGTGAATTTGAACAAAAGACAGAGTATAATCACACAATATTGGTTACTCTTGATGTCCAAAACCTTTTTACTGTGATTAGCAACAGTTATGGCATACAAGCTATAGAACAGGTTCTATTAGATATGGGTGAGGAATTATATAAGGTGAAATTGGTTACCATTCTACTGTCTTTAGTCCTGGAGAATAATGTGTTTATAGGGACAAACAAGCTTATAGGCAGGCACAGGGGGTAGCCATGGGCACCCCCTGTGCCAATACTTATGCTAATTTGGTCCTTTTCCTTTGGGAGAGGAGGTTATATTTAACAACAAAGATTGGATGCAGTATATAGGAGCTTATACGCGTTTTGTGGACAATGTTTTTATATTTTGGCAGGGCACAGAAGATATGTTACATAAATTTATAGAATACCTTCACTCCACGACTACATTTTTTAGGTTTACTTTAACATATTCCAGTGCACAGATAGATTTTCTAGATGTAAGGATTGAACGTACCCAGCAAGGATTTTCATTCAGTTTGTTTAGGAAAGATTGCTGGAAGAATCATCTACTATCTTTTGATAGTATGCACCCAGATTTATGTTTCCTAATATAATACAAAGCCAGGTATGCAGAACATCTAGGCTATGCCTGGAAGATGAACGATATATGAAGGAGATAGAGGGGTTGAAGACATGTTTTAATTTGAGAGGTTACAATGAGAACATGGTGAATAGGGTAGTAGATTCCAGCTCGAAGAAGAGAATTAGTAGGTATAAACCCTGGCTGAGACAAAGCAGGGCGGAGTAGGACACCTCACAGCAATATAAGAGATCCAATGATACTAGGCTATACTTTACATATAGTAGTAACATCAATGATATAAAAAGCATAGTTAGCAAAAATTGGAATATACTGAGGAGTGATGCCAGGTTATATGATTTGTTAGGCCCAAAACCGAATTTTGGTTACAGACGTAACACAAATTTGAAGGATTTGTTATGTAGAGAAAAATCTGTATCTTTACAGAGACCCCTGATGGATAGACCAGGAACAGTACCTTGTGGTATGTGTAAGGCCTGTAATAGTATTAATAAGGTCTCCACTTTTATACACCCAGTGAATGGCCAACATTTTCAGTTTAAGGCAAGAGCCACATGTAGAACAGCTAATGTGGTATACCTAGCTGAGTGTTCACAATGTTCGGTCTTTTACGTTGGGATGACTAATAATATGCTGAAGGTTAGGATACTGCAACATTTAAGCTCCATTAGGAATAAGGACCAGCATAATGCCCTGTATAGACACTTGGTAGAAAATCCAACACATACATTTTTGTTTAAAGCAGTTGTTAATGTGAGATTAGGTATTAGAGGGGGAGATATCAAGTTACTCACAGAAACACTTGAGACAAAATGGATTATTACACTTTCATCACATAGATATCCAGGTCTAAATGAGGTTGTGCCTTTAAAACCTGCCTTACAAAAAAGGCGGGTAGTGTATTGAATGTTGATTGGCTGCCTTAAGATTTAAATTGTGGAGTTCTTTCTCATTTTAATTGTCTGATGAAGGGTTGTTGTACCCGAAAGCGCTCACCATTTGGATTTTATCGTTTTATTAAAGAAGATTATTCCATAGCTGTGTCTTGCCATTCATTCTGTTTTTGCTGTTGACTTATTTTGGCTTGGCAAGACTTTGGCTGAAGCACTGAACTTTTCATTTTCCTGGGTTCATACTAGGCTATACACCCTAGGCCATTAGTAAGCCTAGCCAGAGTGTGTGTGTCTTTTGCCACCCCTTGCTATGTTCAATTATGGCCATTTATGAAGTTCTTCACTGAGCCTCTGTCTGGTCGTGACACAGTGAGGACCCCAGTATACATGTACGGTCATCCATCCACTTGGCAATATTCCTGTTGAGGGGTGTCAGTGAGGGGCTCTGCCTACCATGGATTGGGATCCTGTTTCTGGGTGTGGGGAGCCTCTGGGTTATGTATCTGTCCCTCCAGCACATCTTATTTCATTATGTGTTGAGGCTGACATCTGTGACTCTCACAGCTCCAATGGCTTTGATTTCCTGTGGTGTAGCATGTCCATTACTCCTGTGTTGGACATGGCCTTGTACAACAGACATACAATGCCTCTGTGTAGGCAGTGTGTGACTGCAGTCAGCTGGGGTGTCTACAGCCAGGCAGCATATGGCATATATTTCACACCCTTTATCCTGTTGGTGAGGTAACTATGAGGTCTTCTGAACCGCTGCAGGTGTCACGTACGGTACATCCCATATGAGTCATTGTACTAGACTATGGGTCTGATAAGGGAACAGTACAGTGGCACATTGACCTCTGTTGATGTTGATGTGAATCCTTTCATGATACGGTGTCCAGTATCGACAATCTTCATAGCCACATTGGCATTGTGGGTGTCACATGACAGATTAATGTTGACCTGTGTCCCTAGGTCCCTGATTACTCCTTGCATACATAATGGTTTGACACCTATGTGGTAATTTCTGTGTACTTTGTCTGGTATTTGGTGGGACATTCAAATTGTCCAGTGTCTTCGGATGTCTGGGTGGAGTTCTTGTGTGTGAGAGTGTAGTCTGTCGCATGCTACAGACTGTACAGCAGTTTTGACTACAGTTATGTGCACATGGGTGGTCTCCGCTGCTTTGTGCATTGTCAGTTACCTGGCAATATGGGTGGCTGTGCTGCATATGGATACTCCCCCTCCTTTGATGTTTTGGTGCAGGTGTTGGGGCCATAACACATGATATGTGGTATAACCTAGTAGCACTGGTGTGCTATCACTAGGCTTGCAGCAGGCTTCTGTCACTGCACAGACATCAATGTTCTCCATAATGGGAAGTGCCTCAGGGGCATGCATATTGCAGTTTACACATCTGGCATTGGTCAGCATTACCCTTATGTTTCCTACCACTTATGTTTTCTAGGGTGGTGGGTAGTCTTTTTGGCCTTGCCTACATACGGCTCTATGGAGGCGGCTAAGGCCTTATCCAGTATCCAGACACACACGGGTAACAGCTGCAAGCCATCCCTGGAACAGCAGCATGGTTTGTCATGCTTGACATCTCAAGCAGACAGACATTAGACCCTCTTGGACTGACAGCTGTAACTGTGCCAGCTGTTAAACATGAGCATTCTGTGTTTGTACTGTGGCATCATTCTTGGTGAGGGTTGGATGCTGCACACAGCCAGTGTCATACCGCCCTGGGGTACATACTCAGAGGGACCATCCATGTCTCTTTTGATGATGACCAGGGAGGTACATCTCAGATAATTCACACCAGCATGGACATTGAGTGCATCATATTTCTGTTTGCTTTGGGGTGACCTGCGTACTTGTGTTATGTGGCATTTTGTGGCAGCCTACAGGCAGCTTACTCTACCCTTTCCCTTGTTCAGTCTGGTGAGTGGGACAGCAGTGTGTCTGCCTTTACAGACACCTATTATGACTGTATCAGGCATGTTGTCTCTCCTTCTGGCCAGTGACTGTTTGGCACACCAGCTTTGCGTACTATTTGTTGCATGTGCTATGTTTGACGGTTTTGGTTGCTTGTGATCTGCTTTGGAGGTTTCTGTTGGTATGGTGTGTTTGTAATTAAGGCCTCCGGGAATATTTGTCTGTGTTTATGTGTTTGGTTTACAGTTGTGGTAGGTCTATGTGGGACTGGGTTTGTGGTGTGTGTGGTTACCTTCTCCTCCTGACTAGTTTTGACAGTACTGGGTTGGTGGAGCTCAACCTCTGGTTTGGATACATGGATGCATCTATCACATATATTTGTATTTATTGGGGGGTGTTGTGGTTGTCTGTGTACTTGGGACTGGTGTCAGATTGCCTCTGGATTCACAGATTCTACTTGTTGTGGCTGGACTTAGTGGATTGTATGTGTGGACATATGTTATTGCCATACTACTGGTCAGTGATTACTTCCCTTTTTATGTTTGCTCTATCATGTGGTAGCTTCCTCATTCTCTTGCATGGTTTGGTAATGGCTGGAGTCCAGCATGCCAGATGCCTGCGTGTATGGCATTGTGTGTTGTTGTTATTTGTGATTGCATACTCCAAGCATTCCTGGCTGTGTTCATGGAATGCCTGTATAACATGTTCTGTGGTGTGTCCCATATTCTGCACTTGCACAGGGCCTTTTGTGGATTCAACATCGGTTTTGAGGGCTGCAACCTATGCTTTACACATGTTTTTCACTGTGGTATTCTGGCCAGGGACTGGGGTCAGGATGTGTATATCCAGTGTGATTACTCTATGGTCTGGTCTTACCAGTGAGGGGTACACTTCTCATCTTGCCATCCAGTACACATGTTGCTGATTATCACATCCAGTATGCTTACCCCTCTTGTGAGAGTGGTACATTGTTCTTGGGCATTTTGGTTTATGGAATCTGGGTAATTTCCTCCTACTGTGTTGGTGCTAGTATAATTCTCCCGGTGTATGTCTGGGTATTTTCAGTCAAGCAATATAATGTGGTTTGGGGGGTTTGATATATCCATGTATTCCGACATAGGCCAGGTGCAGTTCCTGGTATAAGGACAGTAGTCTGCAGCAGGCTATATGCTGGGAGGCGGTTTTAGGCATTGGTATTTGACCATGGCTAATCCATGCTGCTTCTTGTTGTGGTACCAACATGGGGGTGTGGTTATCTTTGCCATTTCTAGCTAGTCACCCTCCTTTTGTAGCTCGTTCCATGTTTTGCGGCTGTACAGCACAGTATGAGGTGTGACCTGGTAGTGTTAGGGTGCTGATGTGAGCCTTGACCCAGTTCTCTATTACAGGACTGGTATCTACATTCTCCATACTGTGTGCGTTTACACTGCACACATCTTGCTGTTTATACATCTGTCATTGGGTAGCATTACATCTAGGTTCCTATCCCTTGTAGAACCTATGAGGGTGTGTTTGTGTTTTGAGACTTACCTATTCAGGGGATGCTGTGGGTACTGACAGCCTTTGCCAGTATCCATGGGGCATGGCATGATAGGTGCATGCCACCCCTAGCAGGTGGTGCATCATGTCAAGCTCCGCATGTCTTCCCAGCCTGAAACACATTGGCTCCCCTTTGACTAACTGCATTACCTCAGCCAGTTATTGCACTTGATCATCCCATCATCATTTTGTGGCTTCATGCTTGGTGAGGGTGGATGTTAGTCAGGGTGCTCAAGTGTGCATATAGTACATGGTGTTACTTAACACATGGCATTCATGCCTCAGGTGGTGCTGCAGGGCTGCCTCTGTCGGATGCGCATATTACACTTCCCTGTACATGTTTGTGAGCAGGTCATGTCATTTTAGGCATCCATGTTATTATTTGAGTGAGTCAGAGGGGGTATAATTCCCAGGGTTCCTACTGAGCCAGTGTATGTGCTATGCATTGCCTCTTTGCCAAGGCCAGGGCATACTGGGCACACCTCCTTCTGCCTACTGGGGCAGGCTCAGGTTGTTCCTCCTCTGAGTCACGCTCTGCCTGTGATGGCCTTGGCAATGGTGGGGGGCTGTTTGGCCCGGCCCTATGCTGGTCCTGCTGCAGCTGTTTTCGCAAGATCATATTATGTAGCATAGCACATACCATGACAATTTGGGTACATGTAGTTGGTGTGTACTGCAAGGCTCCACCAGATGTGTCCAGACACCGGAACCTTGACTTGAGCAGCCCAAACACACGCTCTATTACATTACGCGTTTGTGCGTGTTTCATTATGGCGTTCCTGTTCAGGTGTGTGTGTTTCTGATGGGTGTCATCAGCCACGGCTCCAGTGCATAACCTGCATCCCTCACTAGGTGTCCATGTGGGATGTCCTCATTGGCAAATGTCTGGTACAGCTGCGTCAAATGCCAGATGTGGGAATCATGGTAACTCCCAGGGCAGCCAGCAAACACATTCATTATTATGCCCTGGGCATCACACACGACCTGGCAGTTGATGGAGGAAAAGCCCTTGCGGTTAATGTAGGCCCTACCTCGCTCACTGGCTGGTGCTTTGATGTGTATGTGCGTGCAGTCTATTGCACCCAGTACCTCAGGGTATTCCGCTATTTGCTGGAAGAGATGCATATTGCTGGCCAATACCTCACGGGCATTGGGGAAATATACTGGTGCAGTACCCTGGAGGCTGGCTAATGCCTGTGATATCCCCATCATATCGCCAGTTGGTCTCTGGAAGGTGCCTGTTGCTAGTATTCTTAGGCCAACACATACCTTGGTTTCCACTGGGATGGGTTCCCCTCTGTTGGTTCTGTGTGAGGCATGGTCTGCACAGCTCAACAATTTGCTGCAGGAGCTCTCTGTCCACTCTATAGCGCTCTACTATCTCCAGCTCATGTAACCCGTGGTAGGTGACCCTGGGCCTGTACACTCTTCTCCGTCTCCTCACTGTGGGTTGTCTGGCACCATCTGCATTGTCACCACCCTCAGCAAGTCGCCTATGTCTCATTATGACAGCTATGGCAGCCCCTAACATTTCTGCTCTGAGTTCAGCTTTTTCAGTTTTCACTTCTATTAGCTTACTCCTGTCTTGCAGTGCCTCTTAAGGGAAACATCCTGCACTACTGTTTGCAGACTTTTAAGTGCTGGGCTGGGCTACTATTCTGCCTGTGTAATTGACTGCTTCTAATTGTTTTCACCTGCTAGCTTCAGCAGTTATCCCTGCTAGCTTCCTATTAATTCTGTTGCTTCCTTTTTCCTCTCTGTTTCCTCAGGGGGGAGCAATGTGCATACCATCAGAAACATGCTCACAGTGGCTTACACGCGTGCACACATGCTTACATGGTTCAGAATCTACTTATTCGGGTTAAAACGCGCATGCACCCGTGCAAACACTGTTACACATCTGCCAACAGCCTCCAACATACTCAGCCTGCCCTACACGCATGCACACCCATGCAAACAGTGTTAAACATCTCCCAACACACTCCCACATGCTCAGTCTGCCTTACACGCGTGCACACTGTCCTACTCACGCTTCATGGCGCGCACATGTGCGCATGCACGCCCAGCAAGAAACTTTGGTGTAGGTAACAGTGTACACCTTCCATTTCTTGACTTTCCATGACTTATCTAGTGGCACATCTCTTTCCATGATCTGTGCCTGTCATCTGTCATGTTACACTGGCCTCCATTGAACTATTTCTATCTACCATTCCCCCCTGTGATGTCACCTATCTCCTACTCTATTTCTCCCCCTTATGTATCTCTTACACTACTCAGACTGTGCTCATTTGCTATGTGACTGTGAGATTCAGTATCCTAACCCTCATTTACATGAGATTGCCTCTAATGCTTAGTTACATGTCTTAGACTCAGCTTCCCCCCTTAGCAACCACTACACGGTGGCCATGTTGTTTTTGGTCTGCTGGTCCCTGCATTGTCATTCCATGTATTGCATGAAACCCACATTTATGGGTTTATAACCTTCATTTTCATGTTTTATACAGCGCAGCCCGTTTGTCAACTGAGTACATTTCTGCAGCTAAAGCGGCTCTTACACAGACTGGTTTCTGCTTCGTGGATCGCTAATATACCTCATTTGCATACCTTTCGGATGCAAGTGAGGTATTTAGCATGTCCACGCCCAGTCTGTGTAAGGGACGTTTTAGCTGGTCTCTTACATGGAGTTTAGGGCTGTTCCTGGATTGCGAGGCTTGCATGGAGTGTTGCACGTCTCTTACACTCCGTGCAAGCCTTCATGAATCCTGCCCGTGTTACAACCACTTAGTTTTACACAAATACAAGTTCAGTAGGAACACAGGCTTACATTTGCTGTTGCATACACCCACTGAAATAATGTTTACTTTTCATCTTAAAAGACTTTATTCTATTTTTTCTTTACAAACATTTTTGAGAGACTTAAATTTTTATATTTGTAGTTTTGATAAATTGAATATAATATATTATTAAAACAACACATCTGTTGATGTTTCATAACATATTAAACCATTTTCCGTAACTTTTGCTGCTCTTGACTGTTTCTCTGAAGGACATGTTTTGGTTGTCTCTATTCTTACTGCCCATTTGGTTAAGGAATGCTTTTCTGTCCTTATTGGGACACTATAGCTCTAGCCTTCTGAACTCACACTTTTACAAACCACTTCTTGTTCTTAGGTGATTGCTCTCAAAACAACACTACCCCTTCATGCTCCATACCTCTCAAAGGCAGTTGAGTTTCAAAACATTTTTTTCTTGTCTGTTGTACAATTAAGATTAAAACCAATATAAATATGGTATAATGGCATAATAATACAGTATATTATCATAAAAGTGTAACTGTTTAGATTTGCGTTACTTGTTTGCAATTCAATTGTGCTACTTGATTGCACATTCTTACATAAGTTGAACAACTACGCTGTTAATAATAGGTGCAACATATCTAATTTTTGCTGCTGGTTGCAGGTTGTGGTATGCTTAATGAATTCACCTAGCATTATGTATCTGTATTCAGCTAATGCACTTATAAGAGTTTCTGGCTGCTTTTTTTCTCACTCTTCTTACTTACTGTCATCTGTGTAAAGGCAAAGTCACTGTTAAGCCCTGATTTTCAGAGTAATGCTGAGGCTATTAGTTGATAGAGGAGCTCATACATTTGGTAAGGCAGCTATGGCTGTTAAAGTACTTCAGGGGTGAAGTCACCATTTTAAGTTAGCTTACTTAGCTTATTTTTTTTATTTTATTTTATGCTTTTATTTAAAAACAATGCAGTCACATAAACAGGCTTTGGAAGAGAACATGTCTAGTGCTTTATTTAAACTTTACTTCAGCATGAAATCCCACAGTTTGCTGTTTACTTAAAAATAACACACCCAGAAGTTGTACTGCAATGTACTTCTTTAGATTGTTACAGTTGTGAATAAAATTGTTTTACTCTTTGGATTACTAATATCTCATAAATAGTCCACACAAGACTATATAGCATATTATCACTGATTGAGATAGACTGATGGAAAACATATTGACAAATATCCTCTGCAATTACTATTACTAAAAGAAAAAATAATTTAAAAACAGTGATCAAAAATGCAAACAAATTATGTATCTGATCACCAACAAATAGTAAAGAATTACATTTTATGTGGGGACTGTTCCCTCACACCCCTGATATGGTCTCCTCCTCTTTCATTCCTCTGTGACTTAAATAAATTAACTTCAGGGACACAATCATGGAGAGAAAGCACTGAATTATGTTACTGTCAACCTCTTGAACTTTGACTAATATGATTTGACCATCTTCATCACAGATGGAATTTCCCATAAAACCCGGCATGTGATAAAAGCACTCACCAGTCAAACTAAAGGAACTCAAACATGTCAGTTTTTCAGGTAAGCTTACAATGCATGGTGTCTATGGTGTGTCTATATTAGAAACCTTAAAAGGCTAAATCCCAAATGTATGTACATCAACACATAAAGGTTGATGTACATACAAAGCAAAACATGCAAATGGCGAAAATTAAAACGTCAAAAGTGTTTCATAATCAAAACGGATCAAACAGGTAAGCAAAATAAAAAAATGAACATTAATTTAATATGCTTCACCCCCCCCCCACACCCCCCTACTTAAATATACCAACTCTGAGTCCGCACTACAGTGGGGATAAGGACATATTTCCTTATCCCCACCATCACGCTGCTGGCTAAAAGACATGTTTGGCGTTTTGAATTTCGCTGTTTACATGTTTCGCTCTGTATGTACATCGACCTTTATGTGTCAATGTACATACATTTGACATTTAGCCTTCTCGTGTTTCTAATATGTAACTGTCTATGGTTTATAGCAATATCTGCACACTTTTTTAACATATAAACTAAACTCCTTTGCATAGGTTTTACTAGAAACAGTGATGTTAGGCTTGGTTTCCAAATGATAGATATTGTCATTCTATTCAAATAAATTCTTGAAATTAGCTTGTTTCTTGTAACTTAACTGGGAAGCATCAATTACATTAAGTCATAATTACCCAGTACTATCTTCCAGTTGTCAGTTATTATATTCTTAATCCTGTTACTTCCCACACTTATAGGCACACTAAAACTTGCTCTATTAACTTGTTTACCATTCTTAACTTTTCCTAATAAACCTTTTAAAATAGGAAGAAAATGTGTTTCCCTGTTTTAATAATCTCCACCACTAGATTGTATACCTTATGTGATTTATATCCCCTGCTGATGAACAGTTTGGCAAGAAAATAAATTTCATCCAAAAAGTCCTCATCTTTTGAAGTTAAGTCTTAACACTCTTATTAACTGTCCTTTGATAACGTTTCATTTTGTAAAATCAGGGTGCCAGCTACTCAGGTGCACATAATTGTTAACAAAAGTTGGTTTTCAATAAATGTTACTATCAAACCCATATGCATTTGTGCCCAACATAATTGTGATGTCTAAATGATTACCTTTATAACCAACCTTGCCTACTGTGAATTTAAGAAATGCTGCACTATCATTGATGTTTGTTTGTTTGTTTGTGTCTTTCGGCTTTTCCCGGTTAGGGGTCGCCACAGCGGAACTCCGGTCCGCTAATAATTGGCAGTAGATTTTTACGTGCTGGCTTGCCAGGCCTAATGCACAACCTTCAATGAAGGAACACCCATTCACGCATGTCACCACACAGAAGATGCTCTAACTGAGAATCGAATGGGCAACGTCTAACTGTGAGGCAACAATGCTACCACAGCACCACCACCACAGTGCTGTACTATCATTGATACCTTGCAGAAATTATTTATATCATTTCTCAGTTCCCACCAAATGAAAATCAAACCATCAATGAAATGTTTGCGAAAAACAACACATTCAAATAATGGATGTTTGTATGAAAAATTATGTTTCCAATGGGCCATTGTTAGTTTAGCAAATAATGGGGCAGTGGTTTTTAAGAAAAGTTTTAGAAACACCATTTATTCGCTGGTAAATATTATTGTCGAACACAAAACAGTTATTTTTCCATAGTAGATCCATTAAGATGCAATATGTACTGATGTCCAAGTTAGTGAAATAGGTGTATTTACTCACAAATTCCCTATACTAACATAGTCCTTCATGAAGTAGAATATTGGTATACTAAGAGATCACACCTAACACAAAAATGATTGTGTCATTCCCTTTAATCTCAAATTTGAGGAGTAACTCCAACAAATGCCAGCAATCTTTCATATAAGACAAAGTATTTTACACCACAGTATGTAAAATGTTATCTAAGTAAATATTTATATTATATATATATATATATATATATATATATATATATATATATATATATATATATATATATATATATATATATATATATATATATATATATATATATATGGTCTTATAACCACTTACAGCTACTATGGGATGGAATGGAGGCTTTTTGTTGTTCTTATAAATATGTTTGGGACATCAAAAAGACTGCCTCAGTCTAGGCTGTTCTATTATTAAACAATTTTAAATTGATGTACTTTTGATGTAAAATATATAGTTAAACACTATTGCTAAAACTGTATCTACATTGACCAGTTTCCATTGTAACTTGATAATATAAGCACATATCTGCCAACAGAACATTTATGTTTTCAACATAATCTTCTTGGTTCACCAAAACATAATCTTTTTGGTTCAGTAAAACTAAACCACTGCCTTTGTCTGCTTTTATCACACATACTTTGTGTATTAAAGCAATCAGTTCCTTAAATTCAATGTTGATAAATTAAATTATCTAAAATTACTCTTATTTTCTACCAAAGATCTTATATCTTTTTCACAATGTTCTACAATGGTGTTTAAAGTGGTTATGGAAGCAGGATTAAAAGTAATTATTTACTTGTGAAACACAATGTCAGTCTATATACTGACTTCATTAATATCGAGTATATAATTCAAATTTAACTTTCTGGGAAAAACTCTCATTTCTCATAAAGTTTCAACTAAATTTGCTCTTTTAGCTGGAATGAAAGATGTACCTTTGGATAGCAAAACAGTTAAAGTCTCAGTCAAAGGGAAGAAACTTAAATTAAAAATAAGAAGTTTCATAGATTCAACATAAGCCAACATTTAAGAAAGGAAATTAGGGTGAAAATCAAACGTGACATTACTGAATATGCCAGATAAGCACAGGCAATTTGTATTGGACAATGAAAACAAGTTTAAAGGCAATAAAACAACAAAGCATTTCCAAGGTATTCTCTAAAACAGATAACTGCAGTATTCTTAGAAACAATATGATTTTTCAACCAAGTTAAGATACTAGCAGTCCTCAAACTACCTACTGATCTGAGATTTTTAATTACCATTCTTTCCAACTGCCATCTCCACAAGATTGTAAACCTTCCTCAGTTCTATTTCAGTGTCATTACCGAAAAAGAGATATGGCACTTTCTTGAAAAAAAAAAAAAAAACATTGACACTGGCTGCAAACTTGAGTTTCACATTTTACATTTCAAAATTGTAAAATGAACTAGCCATACACTCAATAAGCCTCTGGCACACAATTTTAAGCTCTTAGTTACAACAAAAATCATCCATTATAGTTTTAAACCTGCCAAGGTTATTCCTTTGGCTAAATGACCTTTCACAGTCTCTACAAATGACTTTTGCCCTATTGCCAACCTCTGTCCAATAGTGAAAATACTTAAAAAATAGTACATGATCTTGAGAACTAGCTAAAATATGGCATCTACACAGCTAGACCACATGATTTCTGCCTAATTTTTTTTCAAAACTCTTTATTAAATTATGGATTAAAACATAGGCAAGCATATACTAACAATAAGGAAAATATATGAAATAGTTACTAGATGTGTGTGGGAGTTTTTATTTAAATGGACAAGTTCCTGGGAAATACGCTTTTTATCTAGTCTGGCCCATGTATTGTACCTTGGGGAATAATCTGCACATTCTAAGTCCCAACTACTGAATTCAAATATTCCATACCAAATCTTTTCATGATTTTCTTCAGAAATCTATGCTCTTTTGTTATATTTCACTTCTAGGCCACCGTGTACATCATCACTATTGCAAAGCAAGTTCCAGTCGCCATCTATAAGTAATATTCCCTGCTGAAAGCTGATTCTTTCTCCCCAAATTTTCTTAAGCTCCATAATAACAGCTTTTGTTGGAATATAAATACATGCCAACATAATCCTCCACCCTTACCAATAGCCCCTTTCTACTGCAAATCTATATATTGTCTATTTTCTGTCATCATTAGAGTTCCTCTAGCAATTAGTATAATTACTTCCCTTTTCATTTGTTGCTAATATTCTGCTGAATATCCATCCTGAAATCTTTTCTTTGACAAATTTGCAGGTCATCTTTTCTTTGACAAACTTGCAGGCTCATTTTTTTCCAAGTGTGTCTCCTGCAATATTACTATTTGCACTGTGCATTTTGGGATATAATTTAATACTCTGTCCTTTTTATCTACACCTGTAAGGTCATTTATGTTTCAGGATGATATGGCTAGCATAGCTATTATAATAAAAAGCTCTTGTCCTAACTATTGTACATGTCAGTTTTTTTTGAATGTCTATTTAAAGTTTAGTGTTACATGCACAAACTAATGTTTGATAGGGGATCCCCTTTAGAAACCCAAAATCCCACTTACTTAAAACCCAAAAGACCAAGATGTCTGTGGATGCAGCCAACAATTTGAGGCAATTGTTCCTATCTGGAGAGTTGAACTTTATTTTTTTAGATGTACATGGTTTTGTTTTTTCTAAAGTACCCGAAATCCAAAAGGCCAAGATGAAAATCCTGACAACCAGGATGGCCGACCATCCGTAACACCGACAAATTGCTAAGTAACCACTTGACCAGCATGCTGACCTTTGCCCCTTACCTCCATGGTAGTGCAATCTCAGAGTTGGAATATTTAGTTAGGGGCATGGGTAGTTTTGTGATTTGGTGTTAGTGTGTTTGCGGGTCGGACGATTGGTTACTTACAGTTAGTGTTTTCTTGGTGTTACAGGTGGTCAGGCTTCCTGTATGTCAGGTTTTTCATCTAGGTCTTTTGGATTTCAGGTAAGTGGGATTTCGGGTTTCTAAAGGGGATCCTTAACAGGCTAATCTTTTATACAGTTGTTTTTCTTATATTCATTTGAACCTATGCCACATTTTTCAAGACATTTCATTTTAAAGAACACCATCAAACAAAACACTAAATATGTTTTTAAAACACACTATACTCTATTACCTTAGAAAAAAATAAAACCATGTACATCTAAAAAAATTAAGTTCAACTATCCAGATAGGAACAATTGCCACAAATCATCAGCTGCATCCACAGGCATTACCTAACCTAAAATTAAGGTTTCCTTTGTTAAACCACATACTACAACCTGTTTTCTCACTTACACTGAATGCTGGCTGTTTCTTTCTTATCTCTGTTCACATTCCAGATTTGAAAACAGTTTGGATGTTTCAGAAAACATAAATGTTTAGCCCTACAAAAAAGTGCAATTGCTATTTTTAAATAAAACTAAATTGTGCACCATTCCATTAAATGCATTAAAGCACTACGGCTGCTAGAGACACTGCTATTTCTTATCTAATTCTGATAATTTCATACTTTATTTTTTTTTTCACTGAACTGCTTGCCATTGTACCTTCAAATTTTACATTTCCCTCACCAAAGAATGCTTTGAACTCTCAAGATTAATTGCTTGCACCTGGAGATAGCTCATCTGCATTTGAAATTAGTCAGCAATGAATCTTTGTAAATTTCACTTTTCCTTGTTTCACTTGAAATAAAGTTACTGTTTGTCATTTTTGCATTTAAGTTACCTGAAACACATTGCATTTAAGTTACCTGGCACTTGCTCACTAAAGCAATTATATAAGTCAGCACTAAAATATTAAAAGCACTACACTCTCACAAACTCTCCTTGAGTACCTCGTTCCCCATTGGCCCTTTTTTTTAAATTATAAAGGAATTCCCAATACTATTTTAGCATGTCCAAAGGTCAGTTGTCAATCTCCTCTCCGGTCCAGCTGGTGAATCTCGGAATCTTGAGGCAATGTTACAACTGCCTCATTTACACAGGCGACCCTCTCCTCCTCTCAACAAATTCCAACACATGTGAGAGATGCAACCATATAGCCATACTGGAGGCTAAGCTCTCTCAACTCAGTACTGGTGAAACCAGTCAGGAGGAGAAGGAAACCACACTCACTACAATTACAATCTCGCATAGACCTATCACAACAGCAAACTAAACACATAAACACACAAAAACATACTCGGAGGCTCTAAATAAAAATCTGCCTAAGCAGCAGAGACCTCCAAAGCAGACACCCAAGCAACCGCTACCCCAAAACAAAACTAGTGCAATACATAGCTCACAAAGCCAGTGTGCCGAACAGTCACAGCCCTTAAGGCTAAACAACACACCTGATACACTTGTAATAGGTGACTCTATCGTCTGGAACATTGACGTCCCGCTCACCAGGCTGAACAAGGAGAAGGTCACGGTGAGCTGCCTGTCGGGCACTAGGATCCGCCACATAACACAAGCACTCAGGTAACTCCAAGGCAAGTACAAATATGACTCAGTCATTGTCCATGCTGGTGTGAATGACCTGAGATGTACCTCCCTGGACTACATGAAAAGAGACATAGAGGAGCTCTCTGAGCATGTAGCCCAGGCCGGTATGACCCTGACCTTGAGTAGCATCTTACCCTCCCCAAGAATGATGCCACAATATAAAGACAAGATGATCAATTTCAACAATTGGCTTAAGTATTGGTGTCATTCAAAGGGGATCCAATGCCTGTCAGCCTGGGATGGCATGCTCGACAAGCCACAATGCTTCACTAGGGATGGCTTGCGCCTGTCACCCTTGGGCTTTTGGATATTGACAAAGGTTCTTGCTACCCCCATAGTGCCTTTTTTAGGCAAGGCTCAAAAGACAAACCCACCTCCATAGGTATCACAAGGGACAAACAACTAAGAGTAATGCTACTCAATGCAAGAAGTCTAAACCTCAAGATGCATGCACTCGAAACTCTCCTTAGCATGGAGAACATCGATATCTGTGCAGTAACAGAAACCTGGGTCAAGGCTCCTGAGAGCACCCCAGCACTACCAGGTTATACCTCATACCATGCTTTTCGGCCCCAAAACTTGGACCGTACTACAAAAGGAGGGGGAGTATCAATATTCGTCAAAGATACCCACACCTCCAGGTTGGTGGCACAGCACAAAGCATCAGAGACTATCCATGTGCAACTAACAGTGGGTAAAACTGCCTTCCAGTTTATAGCCTGCTACAGACCACCCTCCCAAACCCAGGAACCCCACTCGGCCTTCCTGAGAACACTGGAAAATATGAAGGTCTCTCCAAACACCATTATATTGGGTGACTTCAACTACCCAAACATAGACTGGGAGCATTATTCTAGCTCCAACACCCTAGCCCAAAGGTTCCTAGAATTTATAAACTCAAATGCTATGGAACAACTTGTTACCACTCCCACAAGAGGGGAAAACATACTGGACCTGATCATCACCAACATGGGGACTCTATGCTCCAGACCAGAAGTGTATCCCTCACTGGTAAGATCAGACCATAAACTAATCTCACTGGATATTCACATCCTGACTCCACCCCCTGCCCTGAAAACCACAGTGAAAAACTTCTCTAAAGCAAATTTCACACTCCTCAAAACCGAGGTGGAATCCTTCAAAGCCCCCGGGCCTGTGAAAAATATGGCCCAGACCGCAGAATCCTCTATAAACGCATTCTATGAACACCTTCAGTAATGCATGAATCATGCAATCCCAAATAAAACTAAGACCCAATCCTCCAAAGGCAGACGTCCTGTCTGGTGGACCCCAGCCATAAACAAATTATACAATAGAAGGAGGAAGTTACTACATGATAGAGCAAAATCCCAAAAATGGAAGGCATCTCTGATCAGTATTAGCAAAAAGCTACAGGCACTCATAAAATCATCTAAGGCCAGCTTCGAGAGAAAAATTGCACGGGACACTAAGGATAATCACAAGGCTTTCTTTAGTTATGTTAGGAACCTGGGTGGGAATTCCCAGATATGCTCAGAATTAGTCCAAAATGACAAAAAATACACCGAACCCACAGACATTGCCAACATACTAGCTGACAGGTTCAGCGCAAACTTCTCCCCCCCCCCCACCAAAAGGGCAAATATTTATCTCAGCAGAGTGCTGCCCGCCTGACATCTCAGATGCTCCGGTAAGAGCTGCCCTCTCCAAAGCAAAAAACAGCATCAATGGGACCAGATGGTGTCCCGGCTGTGTCCTACATGAACTCCAAGAAGAGCTAAACCCAAACATAAAACTACTGTTCAATCTCAGCCTTACTACAGGATATGTACCCAAAGAGTGGCATACAGCAACAGTGGTCCCTCTCCACAAAGGTGGTGCCTCAACGGATCCTGGAAACTATCGCCCCATAAGCCTGACTAGCTTGGTCTGCAAAGCTATGGAAAGGATCATCATGGACCTCATAAATAAAGATATTGGGGACCTACAGACACTGGATCCTACCCAGTTTGGCTTTGTTAAGGGCAGATCCTGCCTCTTAAACCTGGTTGATTTCTTTGAAACAGTCACCAAGGCCATTGACGAGGGAAGGTGGTCCACACAGCCTACCTGGACCTCGCAAAAGCCTTCGATACAATACCCCATTCGGGCATTATAGATAAGCTCACCAGCTTAAATATAAACCCCTATGTCACTAGATGGGTTGCAAACTGGCTCAAGGACAGAACCCACATGGTTAGAATTGCTGGAGCCATGTCAGACTCCAAACCAGTTACAAGTGGCGTCCCCCAAGGCTCAGTCCTGGGACCTCTCTTGTTCGGTATATATTTCTCGGAGGTACAGGCCAACATGGAAGGACTGTGGCTGACTAAGTTTGCAGATGACTGCAAACTGGGCACCATAATCAACTCTCCAGCCGACACAAGCATCCTCCAAAAGGGCCTCATAGAAACAGACAACTGGTGCCAGAGCCATGGCCTCAAGCTAAATGGCAAAAAGTGTATAGTCATCCACTTTGGCAAAAACAAAGTGCCCACAAATTACCACATAGGCAGTAATCCATTAAGTACAGAAGAAGTAATTAGGGACCTGGGGACCCAAGTTGATAGCAATCTCTCATTTGACAACCATGTGGCCAAAGTGGTTAGAAAAACATTTTATATAGCCCACCTAATCATGAAGGGATTCACATCTAGATCAGGGGAGGTCATTGTGCCTCTTTACTCATCCCTCATCAGGCCCATAATTGAGTACAATGCCCCTTTTGGGATGTACCTTACCAGACACCTGGAGCAACTGGAAAGACCCCAAAAGTACCTCACCAAGAGGATCATAGGGCTCAAACAGATGCCATATGTTGCCCAGTTAAAGAAACTCCAGCTCTACTCAGTGGCATACCGCCTGCTCAGAGGCGATCTGTGCCTGACGTATAAAGCCATGTCCAACCCGGAATTAATGGAGATGCTGCACCTCAGAAAATCCAAATCCCATCGAGCTATGCACTTGAGAGACTTGAACCTCAGCACTGAAATAAATAGGACATGCTGGAGGGACAGATTCATAACCCAGAAGCACCCTTCACTCTGGAATAAAATCCCAGTCCAGGTTAGGCAGAGTCCCTCATTGACTCTCTTCAAGAGGAATCTTGATGAGTGGATGGGAGATCGTAGGTTTACCCCGGGTATCACTTCTGTGTCACTGTTAGACAGAGGCACAGTATACTAACCTCAAAAAAGGGCATAGCAAAATTAATTTAAAATGGGTGGCGAAAGCCAAACACACTCTGGCTAGGCTTATAAATGCCCTAGGGCAGATAGCCTAGTATGAACCTATGAACCTATGAACCTATGAATGGACTGTAGAGCTGCCTTCAGCTGCAGACTTCTTGACTCCCACTAAACATTTGCTCATGGAAAAAAATGCTAATATGTTTGCAGTTTTAAGAAACTTAGCATTCTTCATGGCTTTTATCATGTTGTTGTATTTTTCAAGTCTACATCTTTACAAAAGGAATTCTTTATAGTTTAAGCCAAGGACATTAATCTAGGCATTTATCTCCCTCACTAGACTGTGGTTCAAGTCCAAGGTACTCCTGATTGTTCAAGTCAACTCCTTTGCTTTTTTTTCTGTCTCTCAAGCACTGGAAAATGTTTCTCTGGTAAAGTCTGTGTCTCTATGAGCTTTATTGTCAGAAGAATGAGATGCAGAGTCCCCTTCTGTTTGCTGGATGAGTTTTTGTTGCGTAAACTTTTTTTATTTCCTCCTTAGCTTGTTATGCATGTTCTATCTGCATGTTCTGAATCAAAAATGTCTTTGATCCTCCAGGAAAATATTTTGAAGACAGCTGGATACAGCAGATTGAATCTCATACCTTCCTCTTGACATTGGGTTGATAAAATGTAGATAAAATTTAATCCAACATAGACAGATAAAACACCAGGTAAGCGCTTTCGGGTTACACTCTTCATCAGACAAAGATACATTCTTCAAACAACATTTTTAAAAGATGAAACAACCAATAGCAACTAGTAATGTTGGATTAAATTTTATCTACATTTTATCAACACAGCAGTGTCCTATTGCTTTTCATTTGGAGTTGTTTGTGCTTTGAAGCTTACCGGGACTTTGGCATAGTGTACAGGTTTTTTAACTTCCTCTTGACATTCTCTGATTGTGGGACAAATTTGGCTCTCTTATGTCTAGGAAACAGTAAATAATAATTTTTCCATAATTACTCTTCTGACTCCAACTTTTCACAATTTTCTCTTCTGCCACAGTTTTGTCAGAATCAACTATTTCTGCTGGTCTGATTGTATTTTTATAAACACAGGTATTGCCTTCTTTTCTTGGTCAGATATGGACCATACACTTGATGTGCTCTTTCAGTTAACATGTTCTACCCTGCAATTTTATTTATTTTATTTATTTTATTTCACATTTGTTGACCGGGAAAGTCCGACTGGATACATGTCCATTTTCAGCGGAGGCCCGGGGAGAAAAGCTCCACAGTGAATGAATATAATGCATTTAGATAATACATAGGACTCAGTAACAAAACAATACATAGAACTAAAGAAAAAAAAAACAAATTAGTTTCCTATACTAGTAAATGGTACAAAGGAGATGTAGTAAAAAAAAATAAGTTGATCATAAACAATATCAGGGGTACAAACATATTAATACTACTTCTAGCATGCTGATTCTCCATCTAGTCTAACCATTTCAGTTTAGAGGAGAGAGAAAGAAGTAAAAGCGAGGGGGATGCATCTAGGGAAGTATCTATACTTGTGAGAGAGAGGATTAGTCAGGACTTGAGCATTGACAGAGCCAATATAACTTTAGATGTTGATTTAACCTTTTTTTGAAAACGCATAGGGAGGAAGTGCAGGAAAGGCTGGGAGGAAGGGAGTTCCATATTTTGCCAATGGCATTGCTAAAAAGTGAGTCACCACCTACATTGTTTGCTTTGACTGTTTGAACTAGTTGCTTATTGGAGGAACGCAGACTACTGAGATTATTATAGGGCCTTATTAAGTTATTCAGCTCTGGAGTTTTGTCAGGTTGGTTCAGGATTTTATATGCTTCCATAAGTTGGGTCTGCTGTAGCAGGTTAGTGAGTTCTAACCAACCTAAGTTTCTTAGGTTAACACAGTGGTGTGTTCTATAGGGCATTCCTGTTGCAAATCTAGCAATCTGATTATACAGCGTGTAAGTTTGTTTATTTCCACTGTTTTAAGATTAGTGAGTATGGGGGAGGCATACAGGAGGGTAGAGAGAAGATGTGAGCGGGCCATTGTCACTTTCGCGATTGGGGTTAGAAAAGATTTGATCCGGTATAGAGACCCAAGTTTTTTATTAACGGTTTTGATGGTCTGATTAATATGGATATCGAATCTAAGTCTGTTATCTATGGAAACTCCTAGTAGTTTGGTATAGGAGTCTGGAGAGATGACAGTCCCATTTTTGGATTGAATAGAAAAGGATAGAGGTGTGGTCTTTTGAGTGGGTTGGAAGAGTAATAATTTGGTTTTGTTTGGGTTAAGGATCAATTTATGTCCTAATAGCCAGTTCTCTACTGCCCTGAAACATGTTTGGGTTTTGGATAATAGGTTGTCAGGAGTAGTGTCAGCACAGACTAATGTCGAGTCATCTGCATATTGAATGCAGGTTGCTTCAGGGATGGCTTTATACAGGTCATTTATAAAAATAGTAAACAGAAGAGGCCCCAGTATAGATCATTGGGGTACTCCTATAGTATTGGGTAGGAGGTTGGAAAGTTTAGTATGCCAAAGTACGGCTTGTTTCCTATCAGAGAGATAGCCATGAAACCAATCTAGAACTTGTTTGTCTAGTTGGAGATTTTCTAGTGTCTGATGTAGTAGCTGGTGGTTCACCATATCGAAGGCCTTCGATAGGTCAAGAAATAATGCTGAGGATATTTTTTTGTCATTTCGATTGTGATTGATAGTGTCGGTGAAAGAGAGAAGAGCAGTGGTTGTACTATGATGGGGTCTAAAACCATGTTGTGTGTCTGTTAGTAATTTGTTCATGGTAAGATAGTGAAGGAGTTGTTTGTGTATACACTTCTCCATGATTTTGGCCAATGGTGACAGTATTGCTATGGGCCTATAATTTGATAGCTCAGTAGATAGGCCTCCTTTGTGGAGAGGGATGACATGGGATACTTTCCATATTGATGGGATTGTGGATTCTGCTATGGTTCTATTGATTAGTATTGAGATGGGGTATGCTATGACATCTGCTGCTATTTGTAAGTATTCTGCTGGGAGAAGGTCTGCAGAGAGAGTAGTTGGTTTTAGTTTCTTCAGTAAGGAACATATATATGCAGTAGGGACAGGTTGGAATTTAAAGGTTGATTCCGACTTTAAGTTTTCCGTTTTAATGGAGTTGGTGGATGGTAGTTGGTTAGCTAAGGATTGTATAGTATCAGTAAAGAAGTTGTTAAAGGAATTTGCTACGTCTTCAGGTGTTTTGTCACTTAGTGTCTTTGGGGTAGGGGTAGAGGATTTCCCTGGGTGGAGAAGATTATTTAATCCAGTCCAGAATTTTTGAGGGTTGTTTTGGTGTTTATTTTGGAGTTGGGAATAGTAATTTGTCTTATCAGATAATGTTGCTTTTTTGGTCTCATTTCTTAGTTGTTGAAATTTTATGCGGTCTGGGGTTGATTTGGTTGAACGCCAGGTGTTCCAGGTTTTGTTTCTACTTTTGATTAGTGATATGGTATTTTTTGTTAACCAGGGTGCAATATTTGTTTTTATTCTAATTGATCTTATTGGGGCATGGGACTCAAGTATAGCTAGGAATGTCCTATTAAAAAGATATACTGCCTCCTCTAGTGGGAGATGCTTAAGGGATGCCCAGTTAAAGGATTTAAGTTCCATCAGGAATTTTGTGAGGTCTAAATGCTTCTTATTTCTGACTGGCCTATACCTAGGCTGGGTGGAGTTTATTATCTTCTTTTTCATAATATAGGTGATGAGATGGTCGCTTAGATTGTTTGGAAGGGTTCCGGCCATATATGTTTGGGGATGACTGTTGATGAGGATCCAGTCTAGGATACTCTCTTTTTGATTAATATTACCTATTCTGGTGGGGGAAGATAATAACTGACAGAATCCTTGTAAGTTGATGTGGGTAGGGTTGACTTCTGAGGAGCATTGCTTCCAGTCTATATTGACATCACCTAGGATAATGGTTTCTTGAGGATAGTTATTTGATAGCCAGCTGAGGATATGTTCAAGGGTGTCAGAGTTATTCCCGGGGGGAATGTAGATCACAATTAGACTGATACTTTTGTCTTTATTTATTTGTAGTTTTAGTGCAAGTATTTCAGCATTAGCGATCTGGGGTGGTTGAGGAGAGTTAATAGTGACATTCAGTGTGCTCTTATAGAGCACCGCAATGCCGCCTCCAAATTTTGTCAGACGATCAGCTCTATATATATTATAGCTTGGTGGCATTATCTCATTGTCTTTGGTCCCTTGCTTTAGCCAGGTTTCAGTTAGACACATTATATCTGGGTGGTACATTGCTATTAGGGCATGCAAGTTATGAATCTTATTATTTATACTTCTTATGTTTAAGTGATATATTTGAAGAGTGTTTGGTTGAGTAAGCGGTAGGTCATTTGCAATTGGAGTGGATAAGGGGCCTGAGTTGGGATGAATATCTCCATCTATGGTTATATTTTTTCTTAGATAGTCTAATAGTCTCATAAGCTTGAGTAATAGTTTAAGTTCATGCTTGTATTTGGGGTGCTTTAGTTTAAGTTTAAGGGGGTTGTGTTGATTGGGATGATATATTTTACTGATCAGATGGTTGGTGTTAGGTTTAGTACAGCTTAGGGATGGGATGGTACTAGTTTGGCCTCTGGGGTAGTAAAACCTGATAGTTCCTGGTCTTCATATCTAGTTATTAGATATAGTTTGATAATAAGTAGTAGAGTACAGGATACAATTTTTAGCATTGGTTTAATTGTGATGGGTGTTGTAGCCTTCATTTTCTTTGGGCAATGATTGATTAAATTGATAAGATATGATAGGGCTAGATGGAAGAATTTGCTAGAGATGTGGGTGGGGATTTAAGGTCGGGTTGATTGGCTAAAGAAGAGAAGTGGGGGTGTGGTTAGTTAGGTATAAATGTAGCACTACTGGGGGTGGGTGGGATATGGGGGCAGGGCGAGCGGAGCGGGGTTTATCCCGCTCCCAACTATGTATTGGCAGGAAAAATGGCAAACGACAAGATGGTAATTTCTCCAAATTTTCTTACTTTTTAACACCAACCTCTTACAATTTTCAGCTTAGAATTTACAGGGACTATCAATTTGTAGCTGTAAGAGGTTGTTTTTGGGATTTAGCGTGGTAGAATACTGCCGCGTTCTGAACCCAGTGTACTAGTGGTTCTAGGGATTAGGTTTATAGTTAATCATGGAGCTGCTGTTAATTAAATTCAAGACCTTGTCAAAGTTCTTCTTTTATGGGCTACTTTTTTCCTACTGATCGCTGCAGTTTTTTTGTACTTGTTGCTTGGAGGGAGCGAGCTATCCTTAGATGGGGACTTGGTTGGGTTCGCTAGGGGCGAACAGAATGTGTAACACCTGGATAGAGATAGAAAAGCACATGTACATGCATCAAGACTTGTCGTAGTTTGCTGAAAAGTTATGCAGTATTGACAAAAAACAGTTCTAAAAAGATTCCAAACTAAGAATCATTTAGCATGCCTACGCATCCTTTAAATAGTTCACATATCCCGCTCCCAACTATGTATTGGCAGGAAAAATGGCAAACGACAAGATGGTAATTTCTCCAAATTTTCTTACTTTTTAACACCAACCTCTTACAATTTTCAGCTTAGAATTTACAGGGACTATCAATTTGTAGCTGTAAGAGGTTGTTTTTGGGATTTAGCGTGGTAGAATACTGCCGCGTTCTGAACCCAGTGTACTAGTGGTTCTAGGGATTAGGTTTATAGTTAATCATGGAGCTGCTGTTAATTAAATTCAAGACCTTGTCAAAGTTCTTCTTTTATGGGCTACTTTTTTCCTACTGATTGCTGCAGTTTGTTTGTACTTGTTGCTTGGAGGGAGTGAGTTATCCTTAGATGGGGACTTGGTTGGGTTCGCTAGGGGCGAACAGAATGTGTAACACCTGGATAGAGATAGAAAAGCACATGTACATGCATCAAGACTTGTCGTAGTTTGCTGAAAAGTTATGCAGTATTGATAAAAAACAGTTCTAAAAAGATTCCAAACTAAGACTCATTTAGCATGCCTACTCATCCTTTAAATAGTTCACATCTATGGTCTATGTATAACATCAGGGAACATTATACAACAGCTATGCAAACAGAGATAAAACGCTCTATCACTTCATTACACCACTCCTATTAGTTCATCTTGTAAAACTATATAATTTAGCAAGAGCTTTACAGTCTTATATTATCTAAACGATCACTTTGCGTGTAATAGAGAGCAGACGCTGTAAATAGTGCTAATGGCATTCAGTTATAGAGTAATACTCCAGCAAACACATAAACCATGGTTAATTTGTAAAGATTAGACAGCAAATGAGCTAATGTAAGGTCGCCAATTCACTATATATTACTAGAATGTTTTATACAGCTTCCTTACTTAATCCGACAAGAATTGAGTCGCCAAAATGCATTAGATGACTCGTGCACACACACACGCTACCAAGTTGACTGCAGTTACAATTTATAGATAAAATACTGTCCTTTAAGTAACTTCAATATGCCCTGCATGTAGTCGCTAGTATATTTACAGAAATATATAATTAGTAGGACAATACTTACAAATCCTGTATATGCGACTACCTACTGGGTTCAGTATCACAGCAGTGATTCTAAATATGGCAGTACACCTGGGTAGCTTAGTAACCTCGTATGCGTCAGAGGTAGGGGGAGGGATAGAGGCTCAAATCCCGCTCCCAACTATCCCGCTCCCAACTATGTATTGGCAGGAAAAATGGCAAATGACAAGATGGTAATTTCTCCAAATTTTCTTACTTTTTAACACCAACCTCTTACAATTTTCAGCTTAGAATTTACAGGGACTATCAATTTGTAGCTGTAAGAGGTTGTTTTTGGGATTTAGCGTGGTAGAATACTGCCGCGTTCTGAACCCAGTGTACTAGTGGTTCTAGGGATTAGGTTTATAGTTAATCATGGAGCTGCTGTTAATTAAATTCAAGACCTTGTCAAAGTTCTTCTTTTTTGGGCTACTTTTTTCCTACTGATCGCTGCAGTTTGTTTGTACTTGTTGCTTGGAGGCGAGCTATCCTTAGATGGGGACTTGGTTGGGTTCGCTAGGCGAACAGAATGTAACACCTTGTCAAAGTTCTTCTTTTATGGGCTACTTTTTTCCTACTGATCACTGCAGTTTGTTTGTACTTGTTGCTTGGAGGGAGCGAGCTATCCTTAGATGGGGACTTGGTTGGGTTCGCTAGGGGCGAACAGAATGTGTAACACCTTGTCAAAGTTCTTCTTTTATGGGCTACTTTTTTCCTACTGATCACTGCAGTTTGTTTGTACTTGTGGCTTGGAGGGAGCGAGCTATCCTTAGATGGGGACTTGGTTGGGTTCGCTAGGGGCGAACAGAATGTGTAACACCTGGATAGAGATCGAAAAGCACATGTACATGCATCAAGACTTGTCGTAGTTTGCTGAAAAGTTATGCAGTATTGATAAAAAACAGTTCTAAAAAGATTCCAAACTAAGACTCATTTAGCATGCCTACTCATCCTTTAAATAGTTCACATCTATGGTCTATGTATAACATCAGGGAACATTATACAACAGCTATGCAAACAGAGATAAAACGCTCTATCACTTCATTACACCACTCCTATTAGTTCATCTTGTAAAACTATATAATTTAGCAAGAGCTTTACAGTCTTATATTATCTAAACGATCACTTTGCGTGTAATAGAGAGCAGACGCTGTAAATAGTGCTAATGGCATTCAGTTATAGAGTAATACTCCAGCAAACACATAAACCATGGTTAATTTGTAAAGATTAGACAGCAAATGAGCTAATGTAAGGTTGCCAATTCACTATATATTACTAGAATGTTTTATACAGCTTCCTTACTTAATCCGACAAGAATTGAGTCGCCGAAATGCATTAGATGACTCGTGCACACACACACGCTACCAAGTTGACTGCAGTTACAACTTATAGATAAAATACTGTCCTTTAAGTAACTTCAATATGCCCTGCATGTAGTCGCTAGTATATTTACAGAAATATATAATTAGTAGGACAATACTTACAAATCCTGTATATGCGACTACCTACTGGGTTCAGTATCACAGCAGTGATTCTAAATATGGCAGTACACCTGGGTAGCTTAGTAACCTCGTATGCGTTAGAGGTAGGGGGAGGGATAGAGGCTCAAATCCCGCTCCCAACTATCCCGCTCCCAACTATGTATTGGCAGGAAAAATGGCAAACGACAAGATGGTAATTTCTCCAAATTTTCTTACTTTTTAACACCAACCTCTTACAATTTTCAGCTTAGAATTTACAGGGACTATCAATTTGTAGCTGTAAGAGGTTGTTTTTGGGATTTAGCGTGGTAGAATACTGCCGCGTTCTGAACCCAGTGTACTAGTGGTTCTAGGGATTAGGTTTATAGTTAATCATGGAGCTGCTGTTAATTAAATTCAAGACCTTGTCAAAGTTCTTCTTTTTTGGGCTACTTTTTTCCTACTGATCGCTGCAGTTTGTTTGTACTTGTTGCTTGGAGGGAGCGAGCTATCCTTAGATGGGGACTTGGTTGGGTTCGCTAGGGGCGAACAGAATGTGTAACACCTTGTCAAAGTTCTTCTTTTATGGGCTACTTTTTTCCTACTGATCACTGCAGTTTGTTTGTACTTGTTGCTTGGAGGGAGCGAGCTATCCTTAGATGGGGACTTGGTTGGGTTCGCTAGGGGCGAACAGAATGTGTAACACCTTGTCAAAGTTCTTCTTTTATGGGCTACTTTTTCCTACTGATCACTGCAGTTTGTTTGTACTTGTTGCTTGGAGGGCGAGCTATCCTTAGATGGGGACTTGGTTGGGTTCGCTAGGGGCGAACAGAATGTGTAACACCTTGTCAAAGTTCTTCTTTTATGGGCTACTTTTTTCCTACTGATCACTGCAGTTTGTTTGTACTTGTTGCTTGGAGGGAGCGAGCTATCCTTAGATGGGGACTTGGTTGGGTTCGCTAGGGGCGAACAGAATGTGTAACACCTTGTCAAAGTTCTTCTTTTATGGGCTGCGTTTTTCCTACGGATCACTGCAGTGTGTTTGTACGTGTGGCTTGGAGGAGCGAGCTATCCTTAGATGGGGACTTGGTTGGGTTCGCTAGGCGAACAGAATGTGTAACACCTTGTCAAAGTTCTTCTTTTATGGGCTACTTTTTTCCTACTGATCACTGCAGTTTGTTTGTACTTGTGGCTTGGAGGGAGCGAGCTATCCTTAGATGGGGACTTGGTTGGGTTCGCTAGGGGCGAACAGAATGTGTAACACCTTGTCAAAGTTCTTCTTTTATGGGCTACTTTTTTCCTACTGATCACTGCAGTTTGTTTGTACTTGTGGCTTGGAGGGAGCGAGCTATCCTTAGATGGGGACTTGGTTGGGTTCGCTAGGGGCGAACAGAATGTGTAACACAAATCCTGTATATGCGACTACCTACTGGGTTCAGTATCACAGCAGTGATACCAGTCCATTTGCTTATTTGTCCTTTTATAAAATTAATGCAGTCTGTTCCTTCCAGTTTCTCACATACAACAGAAAATCTTAAGATTTTCTTTGTGCTCTTCATCATCTAACTCCATCATTTCTTGAAACAGCTCTTCTAGAGGATTTTTACATTCAGCCAGCCTTTCCTTCATTTCAACCTCTGATTTCTGCAGTTTCATCAGTCCATCTGAGCAGTCAAAGTTTCCTCTATTTTTTTCTAGCCCTTATTATTTAGCTTGATTTATTCTTCCAGTGTTTCAGTTTAATCACCTCTTAATACATTTGGTTCATTTTTTTCTTGTAAATTACTGGAAGACATCTCTTGCACCAGAACTAAAGGTTGAACTGCCTTTTGCTAACAGCTGCAGGATTCTTCCCAGCCAGTGTTCTTTTTCACAATTTCTGTCTGATTTTCTTTTAAATTCTCTAACTTTTTTCTTTGCTAATATCCAGGCAGTGGACATACTAACCAGTAACTGAATTGTACTCAAGATGAGAATATCACTGGCTCTTATTTTTCAGTTTCATTTTTTTTAACTAGGACAGCTTAATTTAAACTGTTGATGAGTATGCAGCCATCCTGGAAGTTTTTATTTCTTCCCTAACTTTAGCACTCTGACAGCTATATATTATCTGGCAGGGTACAACTTTACAAGCAAAATTACTGGAGCCATATGGTTATATGTAAAGAGGGCTTTTGAAATAGTTGGGTGTAATATATTGCTGCAAAGACTATCAGATATAGTGTTCACCATGGAGATGGTACAATGGTTTAAGAACTATCTTAAAAACAGAATTTTTTTTCAATTCACTGGATCTTGCAATGCCACTTGACTTGAAGCATAACAAAAGAGGTTCTATAAGGTTCAATCATGGATCTAGTTGTTATTCTCATTGCATATTAATTATCTACCCTGGGATCTTCCAAATACTATCTGTATAATATACACATATGACATTGTCATGACCAGGTCTTGCAAAAGTTCATTAATTCTGAACAATGAACTTTAGAAGGATATTATATGGAACTGGCTTTGTAAAAATAAGCTGTCCCAAAATGTGATGCTATCTGGAACCTGTATAAAGAGAAGTAATATCCCTACCTTAAACATCACAGACCCTCTGGGTAACCCTCTTGCTTTCAGTACTCAAAAGAGGTATCTAAGACTAATATTATATCAAAACGTATTATTACACCAACACACAAAAGTTCAGGTCAACAAAGTAATAACTCAATTTAAAGTCTTGTATAAAATTTCTAATCTGTTATCCACTGAGGCTAAGTAAGTCACTGTCATAAATGCAACTCATTATCAAAGTGGAATACTGCTTCTCACATTGGCCTACACACAATGTTGATCTCAATCAATTCACCAAGAATAAAATGCTTAGAGATTTGTACACTTAGCTAACAAGGATGAGCATCAGTGCACTGCTATCAGCTCAAACAAATGGCTACCTGCTACAGCTGTATTATTGGTCATTATACTCCTCTCCAGTGAAATGCTGGCTATGGTCAACCACTCCTTGGCAGGCTACAGTTTAGAAACCAAACTTTGTTGTGTGTTAATAAGCTTTCTCCAAGATAGTTTCAGCTGTTTGGAACAATTTTCCAGAGAACACAGATGGCGCAGTGGTGTAGCGGTTGAGTTGTCTCCACACAGCAAGAGGTTCTCCAGTTTGATTCTTGCCTGGAGTGCCTTCTGTGAAGAGTCTGCATGTTCTCTCTGCATTTGTGTGGATTTCCTCCGGGTGCTCTGGTTTCCTCCCACATTACAAATACATGCATCTGGAGCATTTCTTTCCAGGTCTCTGCTGAAAATTAGCTTTATTCCAAGTCGGACTTTCCCAGTACACAAATGTTAAAATAAATAAACATTAGGAGTATAAACCATATTCTGACTTTCAAGAAAACAGTCAGAATCCAACAGTTCAAATAAAGATAACACAAGTGCTATATAGACATGGGCTAATGCAATGAGATATTAGTTCCACCCTACTGGTGGTCCCATTTCAAAATGTGCAAGTTTAGTCTGATACTACTTTAAGACAAAAAAAAAAACTATGAAAGTAATGCAATTTCTTAGCAGCTACATGCATGCGATATTTACAAAGCATTTGTGTTACCAAATAATAGCACTAAACAAATATCTACAAATATGAAAGCAAAAGATGGAATAAACTGTTCTTAGTCAAAACAATAATTTCAAAGTCTGACCAGAAAAATGTACCTGTTCTAAGGTTGAGTCTCTTTTACGTTTAGGACTTTTGACCACGTATTCTTAATAGTGACTCATGAAGATCTAATTTTCTTAATGGCACTTTCTTAGTGTATTACTTTTTGAATGAGAAGAAGAAATTCTTTGTAATGGGAGCAATGTTTTTTTTCCAGTTTCTTGAGGTGACTTTATTCCAGACTAATGTAATCTATAATACGTAATATTCATCTATTATTAAATTAAAACTAGTAGATACAGACAGACATACTTTGCCAGATGACAAGGCTTACAAAATGTATAAGTATACCCAAAACATTTATTTAGTGGAATACTATTAAACATTATATTAATCCAATCCAATTTAATGTGAGTTTACTTCTCCATAATTCAGGTTTAGTATTCATACTTATTTTTATAATTTTTTAGTTGTAAAAAATATCCTGTGTAAGCATTTTGAAGTAAAAGCTGACCTGTTATAAGCAAATAATGTTTTCTTTATTGATCATAAGTGCTTTATTGGTCTATGATACAGTTTCTCTTTAATTAACAGAAATTTCAAAGCTTTTTAGTAATATTATCTTTATAACCTATACATATTTATGTAGATCTAAAATTATAGCTATAGAATCATTCTTTTATAAACAGTGATACAAATATATTGTATTATTTTTGGAGATAATTTGTTTAGAACATGTACTAATTCATAGAATTTCTCCTGAGCATGATTTCTAGTACTATGAATTAAAATAAAATAAAATAAAATACCTTGGGTCTAAATTGTAATCCAAGATCAAGGTGTGAGTTGATTTTAAGTCTCCAGCTTTAAAATAATTATATTAAATTATAATGTTGTTCCTTTTCACTGAGACAACATTAAGGTGTGAGAACTTTCTATAAGACATTCATAATAATAAAAGGGAATTAGTGCATTAAACTAAATTTTCAAATCTAATTGTCCCATTTTGTCCAATTTATTTTTTAAATGTTACTAATCTATCTAGGCTGAGTTGGTGTATATATATATATATATATATATATATATATATATATATATATTACATTTAATGTAATTACTTACAGCTGACCAAGTAACATTTTCTATTACCTCCATTGAGGCAGTCATTAGTTTTATTTTTTTAAGCTGCAAAGATCCAAATATAAATTGTTCCAGTTAACTTTGTAATTATCTAACCAATGCACTATAACTTTAAAAGAGGATGCTTCTTATTTTTTTAGGATACCATAAAAAATCATAAATTCCTGTTGAGCTTCTTTAAGTATATTTTATTCAGGATAAGAACTGTTGTTTGCATTGTATGCAAGATCTTTGGAAGTACAACCATTTTGTAAGGTGAAGTCGTCCTCAATCAGCTTCGATGTAATAATTAGTTATTCCCAATACTCAACTAATTTATTTATTTATTCTGACATTTTTTTTTTCAAAATTTCTATTTTTATTTTATCACCTGTTTTATTTTATTTATTTCCCTAAATAAATTGTTTCTTATGGCTCTTGGCCAATCTTAGGTCCAAAGAAGATTATTGTAATATATGCTTTTTTCAGAATTAGTATTTAGAGTTATAATTGTTACATTTCAAGTCAGGCATTTTGTCCATTGCATTTATTTATGTTAACATCTCTTTTAATGTGTTTTTATCAGTTATGATCAATATTATATTATCTGCAAAAAGCATCAATTTAGAATCATAATTATTTCCCACTTTCATTCCTTGAATTTTATTGTTGGATCTAATATTGAATGTGAAGATTTTTATGCCTAAATCAAATAATAAAAGGGGCACTGCCTGATATCCCTGTTATGTACCCTTTTTAATTCTATTGCATCAGAAGAAAATACCCAAAGTTTTACATACACTTTATTGCACTTATATATTTATTATAGTAAACAATTGTACTAGTAGTTTAAATAATTCTAGAACTTTAAAAAATAATCATGACTTAATGATATGTGTTGTATATGTAGTCTCTGTCAAATGCCTTAATGGCAGCATTTTATTTTCTTCCTGAGTGCATTTATAAATCATTATTGTCTTTACCATTTTGGCCCTTGTCATTGCTAAAAAAGGTCACTAGACCAGTTTGCCTAGTCCATTAAGAAAATATAACTAACTAACTAACTAAATAAGTAAATAAATAAATTAAAATAATTTAGGTTTGTTTAGTTTTGTATAGTAGACTATTTGTTAAGAATTAATTTTCAGTTGACATCATGGATCATATAGTTAGCCACATAGGTTGTTTAAAGCCAAAAGAACAAATGTGTGTTTGTATGTTCTAAAAAAAGCTCATTTTGTTGGATACTGGTTTATGATTAATTGCTGGCAATGTATCAGTAAAGTCTGCATTTCTTTATGCTAGCTATATAAAGAGTTAATATTCAGCAGTGCTGATTCTCAGCGCTCTTTACTATTGGTTGTATAAACATACATAGCATACACAGACATATGCGTAGATATATATATATATATATATATATATATATTTATATAGATTCGTATCACTTCACTGAAAGACCATTTCACTGACACCCATTTCCCTGAGACCAAATCACCTAAAGTTCATTTTACTGAAAGTTCATTTCACCTAAAACTCATTTCACTGACAAGTAGTACTCTAAGGCAAGTCAAAGGTATATGTCTTCTTCCCCACTGTAGTGTGATCCTGGTGTTAGTATATATAGTTAGGGGGTGGGGGCACAGCTCCCCACATTGGGGGGTGTGGTGGTGTATCCCTTCATTTAATTTGGTTTTCTGCTGTCTGGTTTTGCTTTACATTATTTGGTAAAACCCAACTAGGTGGGGGGCTATGCTCCCACACCACCCAATGTGTGGGGCTGTGCCCCCTACACCCTCCCTAACTATATATACTAATATGAGGATCAAACTACAGTGGGGAAAAGGACATATACCTTTGACTTGCCTTAGAGTACTACTTGTCAGTGAAATGAGTTTTAGGTGAAATGAACTTTAGGTGATTTGGTCTCAGTGAAATGGGTGTCAGTGTCTTTATGGAAATTGCTACTATCATCAAATGGTGCTTTAGTTAACATCTGTTTAGCTGACACAATAAACACATGGTCGACGCCTGTTGACAAAAGTCACAGATCAGACAGTTCATGGAGTTCAATAATTTGCCCTTTCCCTGAGAATTATACGATCTTAAAGTTAGAATATATAATTACCATGGGTTGCTAGGGGACTTGCCCTCCTGCAAAAAAATTATGTTTTCTTTTACATTTTGTTATAAGGTTTTTGCATGCACTGAGGTTAACTTGGAGCATGCATTGTAATGTATTGATATGCATAATGTCAATCATTTGGTGTTGACATCATGGATGTCAAATTAAGCACTGTTAGCAACGATAAATGTGCATGTGTGTCTATCTAGCTATCTATAGATATATAAATACAGGTATACAGATGCATCTGATATGTGTTTATATATATATATATATATATATATATATATATATATATATATATACATATATATAGAGAGAGAGAGAAAGTGCGAGATATTGGAAAAAAGAATGAAGAGCTGAAGAGCTATGAGGAAGTGATGCTAACTGATGTACCATTATTTTTATTATTGTCTAAGTCTTATGACATCCTGCTTTGAAGACCTAAGCAACTTGTTCTAACTGCCACTTTCTTTTATTTTCTACAATTCATTTGCATTAGTTCTTAAAATAATGTCTATATATTGTCTGAACTGTCTCTTTTTTACATAGCTATATTATTTTCGGGCATTGACTTCAGAAGTCCACCTAAAATATAAACATTTGGTTAAATGATCATCATCAAATTTGGGACTTTTCACAAATGAGGTGTTAGATATGTTGTTGGAAGTATATTTTTATTTAATTTTATAATGCTAACTTTACCTAATATAGGCTTATCCTTAGTATTTGAAAGTTGTGTGAACTTAGTGTAGTTACATGAAAATTGATTTAGCAAACTCCGCATGTAAAAGCTGATAAAGCAAATAATTAGCTCTGCTGGCAAAGAAAGTACATACTGTTGGCAGAATGCACAGTTCCTCATACCTTTAACCTCTCCCCATCAAAAGTAAATACAATATACACAATCAAAGGTTACTGCACCTCCAAGTTAGTTATATTTGTTGTGGAGTATAATGCTTTCTTTTTGACACTAGGTAGAATTTTTAAGGAATCTGATATCAGTTTGTTAACTTTTAGTAGTCTTGTGCATAATTCATTGCACAGCTGTGAATCAGTTGCACAACAGTGGTCTGAAGTGGTACTTGGGCAGTACATCCAAATCTTAAATAGATGGTCAATATATATTTTTTATAATACTTAAACTGGGAAAATTAGGAATGCTTTCATCATATCCTGTTCAGGACAAGCAACACTTATCAAGCAAAGATACGACATAGCCTTTAACATGCATTGCAACTTTTATTATATCAGCTGATGTTTGGGAGGATGGGGAAATACTGAAGGGCTAATTAAAATATCACTGATGTGCAAGAGAGAAGTTAGGTGAAAATTAAATAATATAATCAGTTTTGTTAAATGTTATATGATGTAATGAGAAACTGCTGCTGTCATTAAATTCATTATGCTGTTTACTATAACAATCAAATTAATAACTGTCTAGCTGCCATTTCTCCAAATCTTTTTTATTTATTTCTGTAGTTATTTATTTATTTATGTGTTTGTTAACATTTTATTACTGGGAAAGTCTGATTGGGTAGGAGGCCATTTACAGAGGAAGCCTGTGGAGAAAAGCTCTGAAATATTATGAAACATTTTAAGAATAATAATTTTACTGTCATTAAAATAATACAAAAACAAATACAGTTTAAATAATTATACCAAATTAAACATAATATGAAAACATTGGTTAAGAATATATACAAATTATATGACAATGATTTAATAGTTAGAGAAATTTTTAACCAGTTTATAGAGTAATTAAAGGTATGTTAGTCTAATACAAATAAGAATTGCAATATGACATGAGCAAAAAAACAGACATATGGTATATTTAGAGAGAAAGCTAGGGGGAGAAATTGACAGAAGTAAATAAATAAGTGAAGCAGGAAAAATAAGGTGATGGAGGTATAAAAATATATTTGCCTGCATTTAGGGATATAGTTTATCCTGGTGTTGAGCAAGAGCACAGCCAGCTTTTGGCTAGGAAGTCTTTCAGAATATTTTTGGAGAATGGAAAGAAGGCTATTGACCTAATGGAAAGAAATAAAAATTCCAGGGCCTTAGCAACATGGTATGAGTACAGACAATGCCCAGCAGATTTGATAGGTTTGTAGACTGACAGGAGATTTTGGTCATGAGATTGTAATGACCAACTAAGAACATAGTTGTGTAGAATGTTATTTAGTGCTGGACAAGCAGATGAATTCTGAATAATTTTATAGGTATTAAGAAGCTGTGTATATGTTGATGAGGTAGTTGTAACCAATTTAGGCTTTTTAGTGGTGGATTCAGAAAGAGGCATTTGCTGCAAATATAGCAGTTTTGTTATAGCATTGTTCAAGTTTTGATTTTTGTGATGCCGGAAGGTTAGTAAGGATGGGAGCACCATAAAGAAGTGTGGGAAGGAGATAAGTAGTGGCACGTATAGCTTTAGTTTTGTTGGTGATAAGATTTCTGGTGCTATAAAGCATACATATTTTGATGAGCGTTTCCTTATTATGTATATTTAAGTTGAATTTAAGATTAGCACCCACTATCATCCCTGATAATTTGCTATTTGAAATAACTTCAGTGGTTTTATTATAGGTAGAGGATTTAAAATTTTGTTTATTCATGGGAGAGGGATTTTGGGTTAAAAGCAGTATAGTTTTTTTTTTTTAGGGTTCAGCATGAGTTGAGAGTTACAAACCCATATTTAATTTCCTATTAAAGTTTCCTGAGTGATTTTTTTGAGCTGTGCTGCATTGTCAGTTATGCAAATGAGTGTGAAGTCATCTGTATTAGGGAGGCCTGTTGTGTAGATGTGTGGAGGGTTTTGGGAAGAGTGTTAAAGAGGACGGGTCCAAGGATAGAGCTTTGTGGCACACTGGTGGAGACTGGGAGGTATGAAGAGAGGATGCAGGGACATTTTACTGACTGATATTTATTTGATAGGTAGCTTTTGCACCATGGAATGGTGGGCTGAGAGACCTAATAAGGATATTTGATGTAGATGTTTGCTGTGACAAACTGTGTAAAAGGCTTTAGACAAGTTTAGAAATAAGTAGGAAACAAGTTTGCCATTATCTCTAGCTTTATTGACAGTATCTATATGGGTTAGAAGTGCAGTCTTGGTAATATGGGAAAGACAGTAGCCATGTTGTGTGGGGGTAGGTGTTTGTACTGTAAGAGATAGTTTAGCAATTGTTTTTGAACACATTTTTCAAGTATTTTGGAGAAGGTGATAAAATTGCTTTAGGTCTAAAGTTAATAATGTCTTCTGAATTTCCTCCTTTGTGCAGAGGGATAATGTGTAATGTTTTTTCAGAAAGAGGGACCTATTTGTAAAACTTTAGACAGGGTAGGCAATGCTATTAACTGCTATTTTAAGGTACTATCTTGAAAGGTCATCAGCTGAAATACACCATGGTTTCAGTTTGTTTAAGAGTATTTTTATATAGGATGTGGGCACAGGTTTTATGGTTTAAGTGGATATGGTGATATATGGATGCTGGGCAGGGTTAGGATTAGATGTTGGGGATCCTTGGTTAGAGATGCTATCCATGAAGTAAGAGATGAACTGTATTACAGTTTTGAATAAGAAGTTATGTACTCACCATAACATTCCATCTGAGTAGGTGACTTCATTTGGATCCAACCTGTGGGTATCGGATCCGACATCGGATCCGAGCCGGCAGTTCAAAAGCTTTAGGATCCGAGCTCCTAGCTCCTCCCTCTACCCATAACCCCTTGCCAAGCCCTGACTGACCTCAGATTGAGTTTGCCGTGTAAACCAGACTCCTGGGAAACCAGGACTAATATTGTTAATAAGGTCAGGGGGATGGAGGTGAAGTCACCTACTCAGATGGAACGTTATGGTGAGTACATAACTTCTTAATCTGAAGTAGGCAGACTTCATTTTTCTGCAACCTGTGGGACAGAGTCCCCAGCTACCTAAACCCATGGAAGGATGTTCCGGAGCACCACAGAGCCAAAGGATGCTCTCCCTCTGGAAACAACATCCACTTTATAATGCGAGATGAAAGTATGAGATGAGGTCCAAGTGACTGCTGCACAGATATCATCTAAAGGCACTCTAGACTTAAAAGCAGCAGACGTGGATACTGCCCTGGTAGAATGCGCTGTAATTCTCTGAGGCGCTGGCCTTCCTGAGTTGTCATAAGCCTACAAGATACAGTTAGAAATCCAGGGTAACCTTAGAGACTGCCTTACCCAGACAGTTGATCGGATTTCCTATGACCAGCTGTTCTGTGAATATAGGTGAACATCTAAAGAATGTAATTTATATTCTCCTTTGTTCTTATAGTTGGGGAAAAAAACTGGCAAATTAATCGATTGGTTGATATTGGATTCTGAAGAGACCTTCGGTAGAAAGGAAGGATTGGTCCTGAGGAAAACCCTATCCGGAAAAAAGGAAAGATATGGTGGTTTGACGCACAAAGCCTGGAGTTCAGAAACTCTTCTAGCTGATGTAATGGCTACTGAGAAGGCAGTTTTCCATGAAAGGTATTTTAAATCCACAGAGGCTGCAGGCTCAAAAGGGGGAGAGGTTAGGGCCTGCAGAACTAGTGATAAATCCCAAGGTGGTATAGCTTCCTTAACCGGAGGCCTCAAGAGAAATGCACCTTTGAGGAAGGTTTTGCAAATTTTCGCAGCAATGAGAGGTGTTGAGTCAAGACCCACATGGTAATGGGAAATGGCTACCATCTGTACCTTTACCATGGAAGAGCTTGCTCCTTGCTGAAAAAGGTCTGTCAAGAAGTCCAGTACCGCCGACAGTGGTGTAGAAAAGGGGTCAAGATTATTAAGTTCTGCCCAAATAGAAAATCTCTTCCATTTGCTTCGATAAACCTTCCTAGTGGAAGGTTTATGGGCCGCCACTAAGATGGCTTTCACTGGTGACAAGATACCGGGAGTCCTTATCAGGGATGGAATTGGAGCAGCCAGGCTGTCAATTTCAGGGTGTGAAGGTTCGGAGTTGGAAGCCCTTGAGGATGGGAGATGAGACTCGGGATCGGATCTAGGATCCAGGGAGGATTCACTCTGTGAGACCACACGAAGGGGAACCAAGGTTGACGAGGCCAGAACGGGGCAATGAGAATCATTTTGCTCCCCAAGCTGTTGGCTTTCTGCAAAAGTTTCTGCATTAGAGGCAGTGGAGGGTAAGTGTAAAGGAGACCGGGAGGCCAAGCATGCACCAGGGTGTCTCGGGATAGAAACTGTCACATTTGGCGTTTGAGGGAGAAGCAAAAGATGGCAACAGGGTTGCCCCAAAAATCTGCTTCGCTACTAGAGTGTTGAGAGACCATTCGTGAGGGGAAAGAATGGTGCGACTGAGCTTGTCCGCTAGGATGTTGGATCTTCACAAGAAAGTGATTGGTGGAGATTGCCCATTCCCAGACTCTCATGGCCTCTCGACAAAGGGGATAGGACCTGGTTCCCCCTTGTTTGTTGATGTACCAGACTACTGACATGTCTGTCTGGATAGCAATAGTCCCTGCAGGGAGAGGGCTGTGTAGTGCTGGCAACGCTAATACCACCGCCCTCATCTCCAGGACATTTATATGCAGTGAGGTCTCTGAACTGTTCCACGTGCCTTGGACAATTTTTCCCGCTGAATGTCCCCGCGTCCGTGGTCACCGTGGCTAGGGGGAAAGCAGCACAGAAAGGTCTCCCTGTTAGGAGATCCATTGACTGGAGCCACCAAAGAAGGGAGCTCCTGCATGCCTTGCTGATAGCTATCGGGCTGCTGACCATTGGACCTGGAGGGTCCATTGAAGAATCCGCATGTGAAGTCGAGCATGAAGAAGAAGCGGAATGGCTGCCGCCATTGAACCCAGGGCCCTCATGACCGAAGCTGCCGTCGGAGCAGGACGTAAGATGGCGGTGACATGACACCTCAGGTTGGACAGTCGATCCGGGGTGAGGAATGCCCACATTTTTCTTGTGTCCAATCTTCCTCCTATAAAGTCTATAAGCTGTGTGGGGCCCAGTGGAGACTTCTCTTTGTTTATGGTGATGCCCAGCCGAGGGGCCATATGAAGGAAATAGTCCCTTGCTGAGCACAGCAGATACCTTGATGACGCCGTGAGGAGCCAGTCGTCCAGGTATGGAAACACCTGAATTCCCTGGAGTCTCAGGTGGGCCGCTACCACTGCTAGTACTTTGGTAAACACCTGGGGGCAGAGGTGAGACCAAAGGGAAGGACCCTGAACTGGTAGTGACTGGCTCTCAGCTGGAAGCGAAGGAACCTCCTGGACCGTCTGTCCATGAAAATGTGGTAGTACATGTCCTTGAGGTCTATGGAGCACATCCAGTCGTTCTCCCGCAAAAGGGGGAGAATAGATTGTAAGGTGACCATCCGGAATTTTTGCTTGGTTACAGACAGGTTCAGTTGTGACAGGTCTAGAATCGGTCTTAAGTCCCCCGACTTCTTTGGCACCAAGAAGAACCTGGAGTAAAACCCTGATCCAGTCTGATCTCGGGGGACGCACTGAATGGCTCTTTTTGTTAGCAGCTGTGCGATCTCGATAGCTGCTGCCTCCCTTTGATCGGGTGGTACATCGGGGAGGCTTCGGGATCTGGGTATTTTGTGAAAGGGGATTGAATAGCCTCTGGATATCACCCGAAGCACCCAACGATCTGACGTGATTGACTCCCATGTTGTCAGGTGTTTCAAAAACCACCCCCACCCGACCGCCTCCAGAGATGGGCAATCGGGCAACCCTTCAGGGTTGCTGCATGGGTCTGTCAGAGAAAGGTTCTCTGGACCCAAAGTTCCTAGGAGCCCCTCTGCTTCTAGGACGGCGACCTCCCTGTCCTCCTCTGCCACGGAAGGACTGGTTGTCCAGAGCAGGTTGGGATTGCTGCGATTTCCGGAACCACATCTTCTTCTGTCCCTTTTGGTTCTTCGAGAAGGACCTCTGGGGAGCTGAGAAGCGGACTCCAATGGCAGACAGCGTCTTCCTGTCCTTTTCGCTCTGGACCAGCATTTCACGGACTGTTTTACCAAAAAGGGCAGAACCATCGAAGGGCTCGTCACAGTGGCGGAGCCAGGCCTGGCGGCTCCCTCAGTTGCATGAGAAAGTAATAGAAGTATTTGAAACCGCTGGAGTACATGTGTTTGTTTCATGGACTCTGGAGGGATGCCATCCTTATGACATGCTCAAAGAGAAGGTTGCTGAACTAAAGACATCCATCATGCATAGAGGGACTCTCCTGAGCTAACTCCCTCTTTGTGGCTGCAGCCATCATCATGGCATCTACTGTGGGTCCCTTACTCCAATGAGTGCGGTCTGCAGGGGGACTAAGGATACGATCTGGGCTTTTCGGAACTGGCTCAACGGTGTCCCTGGTGGCAATAAGGTCCACCAGAGGATCGGCAGGAAGGGACACCGAAGAGGTAGATGGGCCCACCTCAAATGCCTCCAAGAACACAGACTCGTCTGAGGAGGCCTTGGGGGCAGACCACCCCCCCGATCCTTAACATTTCCATGATGTCTCCAAATGAGACATCCTCTGGGGGTGATCTTGGGGAGCCCTCACTTTCATCCAAGTCTGTGTCTTCAGTGATGGACTCATGGGAGTCCACGTGCCTCCTCTTACAGGCACTTCCTCGGGGGGACTGTCCGAGGAGTCCTCGCCAGCACCTAGATGTTCCAAGGGAACTACTTGGGACATCAAGGCGGGCTGTCCCTGGGACCGGCTGATGGGAGCCTGGCCGAGCTGCGAGGGAGTGCGGGGTGGAGCCGCGGCAGGGACCGGGGGTCCGGAGGTCCTCAACAGCGCCCTTTCCACCATGTCGAAGGCTGAGGGGGAGCCGATCTCTCTAAGCCCCGAGAGCTGACCCCCACTCATATCCTACGCATGGATCAGAGCCGGCGCCGAGACTGTCGGATCTGAGAGACCGGTGCGCTCCGACCTGGACTGAGCCGAAGACACACCAGCTTCCTCGGATCCGAGGCTCGGCCCCTGGTTCTGAGAGGTCGGGTCCGAAGTACCTGAAGCACTCAAGGGATGGATCGGATCCGGATCCAACTCTGCCCGCTCCGACACAGCCCAACCCGGGAGTCGGGTCGGAGAAGGAGCTATGGGGACAAAACATGGGGTCGAGGCCCCCCCGGATGGAGGGGGCCAGGAGCACTCCCATCTGCATCTGGGCCTGGATGAAACACCTCATCATCCAGTCCATATCCGCTTCAGACATAGAGAAGGTGGATGAGGCCACCGAGGCGGACCTGAATGCCTGACCTCGGCAGGACCAGTTTCCATCTCCTCGGGTCCAGAAGAGAACCGGGGAGAGTGGAGATGAGTATGAGGAGAGCTAGAAGCCACAGGAGAGGCCCTCTTAGATGTAGGGGCCAAGACAGAGGTTTCGGCCCATCGTTTGTGGTGCCTCTCCTTGTGTCTTTCTCTCCTGGTCTCCCTATCCTCCAGCTTCTTGGTGGGAGGTTGAGTCCCTGCCTGCTGACTAGCAGGGGCAGAGGCCCAATTCGGAGGGAGAAGTCCCGCCAGAACCAACTTGAACCCTGCACATATGGTACAACCAGATGACAGGTTCAACCCCAAGTGTGGCCATCAGCTGGAGAAAGCTTGTTTGAGAATATAGCCTTAGGTGCCTCTGCCATAGTACACCCTAACAGGCCTACACTAACACACACACACACACACACACACACACACACACACACACACACACACACAAGACAAAAACTACGCAAAACCCGAGAAAAAGTTAAACTAAAGGGAGGAGTAAAAGCCTAAACACACACTTTCAACTAAAATATTTTAAAAGAAAAAGATTTTCCTGTCAGAATACTGAATGAAATACTTGCTACTAGGAGCTTGTGAAATCCGTTGGCTACTTGAACGCGGCAAATGAAAATCTGAGGTCAGTCAGGGCTTGGCAAGGGGTTATGGGTAGAGGGAAGAGCTAGGAGCTCGGATCCTAAAGCTTTTGAACTGCCGGCTCAGATCCGATGTCGGATCCGATACCCACAGGTTGCAGACAAATGAAGTCTGCCTACTTCAGATTAATGGGTTACTGGGAGAAAGGTTAGGGTTGAATTTATAGTTGGGATGGAACATTTCTTTAATGGCTGCCCAGAATTGTTTAGGGTAGTATTTACTGTTATTCTGAAAACCATTGTAGTATATTGTTTTGTCTTTGTTAATTTGCTTTTTAGTATGATTATGAAGCATTCCGAAGTTGTTGTTCTCTATCCTGTGTGACGATATTATTGTTATCTGTGCTAGCATGACTGGCTAAAGTTATGTAAGTAATTGTAAATAAATTGTAAATTACCCTGTTTTACATATGCCAGCATGACTAGCTATAATTTTGTAAACATTATCATTCTATTATATGCAAGATATTTAAATGTTAAATAGTGTTCTGGCTGACCAAATGTACATGCTCTTTGTAAAGAGAATTCTGAATGCATGTTATGCCAGAGTCAGCTGACCTAGATGTGGTGTCATTGTGTGCTAGGGCTGGGAGAATAAAATCTTCACTGCAGTTGTTTGTTTACTATTCAAAGTCTGATATAAGAGTAGAATTTTCATAGCAGCTTCCTGTTATTTTTGAAAAAGATCTGCTATAAAAAATAGGTTCTGAGTCAGTAGTTCAATTTTTCATTCAGCTGTTCAGCAGTAGTTTATCATTCAGTTGTTTCCAGGAGAGTAGTTGTTACAGTTGCTAAGGAAAGACAGCAGCCCAGAGTGTGAGCATAATTTCTCATCTTACCTTGCAGAAGTACGAGTATAATCTTACCTTGCTGAGTTATTTAGATTAGATAGTGACAGTTAATCTTCAGATAATCAAGGAACTATACAGCTAGATAGTCAGAGGTTTATTAAAATCAGTGTGAGATCTATCCTACAATATTATTTTCATATTTCCTGTGTGTAAAACTCTGATGTTTACTGGAATCAGTTATTCAGTATTTACATGTTTTAAATCTTTTTATTTATTATTAAATGTTTTATTACCTCTCATTGTGCCTTGCTATTTAGTTAATAATTTTAAAAACTTGAGAGGGTTTATGCTTATTGTGATAACACCAGATCCACTTTGACAACCCTCACTGCTTGTGATACATGATACCATTTGTTTCAATATCTATTTTGCCCAATATAATTGAACACCCCTTTTGAAGGTTATTGTGGTATTTGACTGGTGGCAGACATTATCTTGTAATTTAGGCAAAGAAATACAACAGGTAAATCTGTGTCAGTCTTTCCCAAGAGTGTGTGTATGTGTGGATATCAGACATTTAATAGTGAGTGTGTCAGATACCTAGAACTGGGATACAGTGTTCTGCAGTGGTTAATGTGGACACTCATTGGGGACCTGGACTGAAGCATATAGTCCATTCTGGAACCTGTTCCTGGTGTACTCTTAGGTGAAATTGTATATTTCTATCCCTGCTTTTAGTGGCACTGCCTTACTGGAGACAGTAGTGAGGATTGAGACTCCTTAGTTACTACCTCGAGGTAAAGAGGGCTCATCACATATTGGTGGCAGTGGTGGGATTTTAATTGAGCTTTAGTATACTGTGGGTAGTTGTCACAGAAGTGTGCCCTGTCAACAGCCACAAGATAAACATACAGAGTTTCATTATCACAACAGTTTTATTCATTTTTAGTTAGTTATTTCAGGGACAGCAGGCAAAGATGTCAGCAGAGGATTATAGCAAGCTAACAAGGAACCGGATGGCCAAGGTTTGAGAAACCAACGGATTGGTGCATGCCAACCTGACTAAGGAAGCAAGGATCTCAGCCATAATCACAGGTGCAGAGCAGACCAGCAACTCAAAAGATATCCAGTTTGGGATTGAGGATACGCAGCCTTCTGAGACAAGACAGTTTACCTTTTCCTCAGAGGACTTAAAAATTAATTTGGAGTTAAAGAAACTTGAATTGGGGACTTAAGAGAGACTGAGATGTTTGGAGACTGAGGAGAGGGAGAAGGGGCATCAGCATGAAAAGAAATTGGAGACCAAGCATTTGGAAATGGAAGCTGAAGAAAATGAGAGACATAGAAAGCATGAAAATGAGATTCCAACCCCTCAACAGGCTCATGGAAGTAATGGGGAAGGGGATGACCAAACCCTAGAAGCCATAAATGTCAGTAAACATTTTCCACAGTGCAAAGAGGAAGATGACTTTGATAGTTTTATTTATATATTTGAGAGGGTATGTAAACAGTATAATGTTGACCAAGGGCTGTGGGTATGGTTCCTGACTACCTTAATCCATGGTAGAGCTATTAATGCAATTGCTAAACTTTCTGATATTGATTGTTTGAATTACAGTAGTGTAAAACAATGTTTACTTGATTGTTTAAAATTGACCCCTGAAATGTATACAAAAAATATTTCATGAACATAGACACAATGCAGATGAAAGTGCATGTGATTCCATTGCTGATTTAGGTACTCACTTTCACAGGTAGGTGAGTGGGTGTCAGGTCACCATTTTTAAAGGACTGGCAGACCATGTGGTGAAGGAACAAGCTCTCAACACTTTGACGTAGGACGTGAGGATCTAACTGGCAGATAGACAGTGTAGCTCTGCAAATGAGTTGTGGAGAAAAGGGGATCTCTACTTGACAAGCAGAGCACAAATGTATAAGAAATGGATATCCAGTGCTGCACCTGGACATATGGGAACCCATGGGTGGGCAGCCTAAACCACTCCAACAGAGTTCAACAGTAACAGGGAAGCCACTGGTTCAAACACACAGTCAGGATCAGGGATTAGATGTTTCAAATGTAATCAGAGGGGCCATGTAACATACAAATGTCAATAGAACAAGGAGAGAAACAAAAGATGAGGGAGACAGCAAGTGGAAATGACAGAATTCCAGTAGTAAGGTGTCTGGAAACAGCAGAGGTACCAAACTGACACCAACATTTGTATCTTATCTTAGTGGCTAGAAGGCAGGCTACTGCCAAGAGAGACACAGCTTCTGATATAACCATTGTGAGGCCTGCAGTGGTAAAGGTTAAGTAGGAGCATTGTTTTTGCTATTGTTAACTAGGTTGGTGTCTGTTCAGGGTGCACATATAAATAGTTCTTACTCATGGTTAAATCTTCATGTAAAGATGTCAATACGTTTAGCCAGAAGTTAGGCACTGCATCTTAGCAGTTTAGCCAATTAGGAAATTTTCTTTACTATGATTCAATCTCTCTGGTCGTTACTTCATCCCATTTTATATCCTGCATATTTGAACTTTTTAATCCTTCTTTTATTTCTTCTATTTGCTCAGTATCTTTATTGTGTTCCAGGATCTTCATAGATATTTCTCCAAATGTATCTATTTTACCTTTTTTGGTGTTGTTTCAATTCCTTTTACCTTGTTTCCCAATTCTCTGTAAAACTTTTTTGAGTTATCAATAAATTACATATTTTGTACTTTTCCTTTATATTTATCTGCATATGTGTAAGTTTTTCTGCCTGTGCTGATATTTTTAGTTTATTATTTGCAACAGTGCATGATTTATTTTGATCTCTTCTGATGCTCCACATTGCTTTTATCATGTCTGTCTTTCTGAGTATTGTTGATCTGTTCCCTCTTCTATACTATTTTAAGAGTGATACTTCTTGTCTTAATTGCTTTATAATTTTATCTGTTCAATACTTCCTTTATGGAATTTGATTTCTCTCCTTCCTTTCCATTGCTGCCCTGTGTTTTATAGTAATACTTTATCTGTTATTGATTTAGCTGCCCAGTAATCTATCTTATTTACTTTTGTTACATTGCATGAATTTCTATGAACAGTCCTAATTACTGAGTTCATTTGATTTATCAAACTTCTAACTTTTTGGGTTTTATTAACTTTCTGTAGTCTATTTCTTTCATTGATGTCAATATGTATGCCCATCTCTATTAAAAGAAACAACTTTTCTCTTAGATAATTTTCTTCTAAACTGAGGCCACATTCATTGTTTTCCATTCCATGCAGGCATTCTACCGAGATTCTCTTCAGTTTCATCCTGCGTCATCCATTGCTTTTTCATATGGCAACTCATTGCCACAGTTACCTGTTCCTTCCCTTGCTGTGTAATGCCAACTGAACTTTTGGACAGGTTGTCTGTGGAAGGCTCCAATGTATCTTCATATGATAACTGATTAGATGTTTTCTGCTGCACTGGTTTCTCCTTAATTTGGGGATGCATTGCTCTAGCCTGCTGTGGGGTTATCAGAGTTAGATTTTCTTCACTAAATCCTTCACTTTGCAGGTAATCTATAATCTCAGTTTTGATTTCTTTAACTTCTCCATTACTAATCCTCTTTTTTTCTACTTTTCCTTATTTTTTTGTATTTTGAAATTGTCCATATTTGGATACCTTTGCCTATATTTCTTTTCAAATATCTTTGGTGCTACTCTTTTGACACTGATTCATTTTGCTTTCTCCTTTGCATAAATATTACATTATATTAAATCTCTTTTTCTTTCTCATGTCCACATTTCTTCTTCATATGTTTCCTGCTCTTCCTGTTTCTTCTTACTTGGGGAACTTGTTGTATCATCATGCTGTGACATGACCTGTGTTAGACTTTCTACACTAAATTTTTCACTTTGCAGGTATTTCATAACTTCAACTCCTATTTTTTAACTTCTACTTTATTAATCTTCTGTTCTATATTCTCTCTTTGTGGTCTTATTTTTTGTATTGTGAAGTTTTCCATATCTGGATGCCTTTACCTGTATCTT